>NW_009648550.1:2326434-2350255 GCF_000708025.1 Charadrius vociferus | reverse complement strand
GGTGTATTTCCTTCTCTTGCCAGTATGGGAGAGAGAACGTGCTGCGGTGGGAAGAGGTGTTTGGTGGGGGGGGAAGCAGCTCCCCGTCTCTCGTGAGGGTACCGCAGGCATCAGCTTGCCTTTTCCAGTGGCAAGGCTGAAACCCAGCTGGCACAGGTGGGGGATTCTTCCTCCAGTGCCAGCAAAGCGTTTTGTCTCTGAGCCATATGTGTAACTTTAGGTGGCATCTCATGTGGCTGTAAGTCTTCGCTTCAGGGTGAAAGAAGCAGGGCGTTTGAGGCAAAAGCACTTTAAAGTTAAGGGGCTTTGGTCACTTTTGGTCAAAGATTTTTCAATTTCCATATCTATGATGGCAAATATGAAGCGTAGCCTACGTTCTGTACCGTTGGTGCTGTAGATAAATGCAGAAGCTGCTGGAAATTTATTTGGATTCACCATGAGTAACAGATTATTTCTTTCCAACAGAAAGATGGAACTGTCTTCTGGAAAACTTGCTCGGTTTGCTGATGGATCTGCTGTTGTTCAGGTAAAAAAGAAAAAGGTTAAAACTTGCGCAACTTCAAAATTTCTGGTTCTCAACAGTCATTATTAGGACAGCAGAGTGTATTAACAGGTTATAGAGCCTCAAGTGGTGATTTAATCCCTAATGAATATACAGCTGTCTGTTGTATAGGAAAAAAAATTGTTTGAAAAGCAAAAATAATGTTATGAAGCATGGATTTATGTGGTTGTTTTCTGAAAGGAATATTTGGGAGTTTTAGTTTGTGAATAAGTGTAGGACTTTAGACAATATTTTGGTTGCAGGTAGCTTCAATTTTATTTTTTTTTCCTTAATCCAGCTAGGTGACACAGCAGTAATGGTCACAGCAGTCAGTAAGACTAAGCCTTCTGCATCTCAGTTCATGCCACTAGTGGTAAGTACTAATGACAAAATTAGTTCTGTGATCATCATGGTAGCCTTAGCAATAGTAATCATTAAATAGTTCAAGATGCTTGGGGGAATGGGGACTAAGACCCTGGGCTTCAGAATAGTGGTCTGTGATAAAATAACTAGACCTAGATAAAATAACTAGACTAGAGGGATGAGCACTGGATGGTGTATACCTTGACTTTAGCAAGGCTTTCCACAAAAGCCTTGTGAACTTTGCCGCGACATCCACGTTCAGACATTATGCTTTAGATGTGTGGAAAACTGGTTGGATTGTGAGGCTTGAAGTTAATGATTCATGTTCTACCTCGAGGCTGAATAATTGTGAGTTCTACAGGGGTCTCTCCTGGGTGACAGCCCATTTCATACTTGTATCGGTGACCTGGAATTCCTGCTTATCAAATTTGTAGATGATGTCAAGCTGGGGGCGTGTAGATGATGTGCTTAGAAGCAGGGCTGCCATCTGTTGGGGAGGGACCAGGGGCTTGAGGAATGGGCTGACAGGAACCTTATGAAATTCTGTAAGGACAAACGAAGTCCTGAACTTGGGGGTGTACTAGTGCCCTGCAGCAGTTCAGGCTGGGGACTGACTGACTGGCTGGGCAAGCTGTATCTGATATAGAATGGGAGTTTTCATTTGGGCATCAGGACAGAGCCTTATTCAGAGTTGACCTTGCTCTGAGCAGGAAACTGGACTATAGACCTTCTGAGCTGTCCCTTTCAACCCGAATGATTCAGTGGCACTGAAACCGGTAATCTGTTGTCTTTAGGAATCCCTGTTTTGTTTTTAAAAGGTGGATTATCGTCAGAAAGCTGCTGCAGCAGGAAGAATCCCTACCAACTATCTAAGAAGAGAACTTGGTTCCACTGATAAGGAAATTCTTACCAGCAGAGTAATAGGTAGGCTGAAACATTTTATTTACAATGGATTTTAAATACTTTGTAATGTTTTCATGAATGTTTGGAAAGGTAGTAATTTATAACTGCTGTTTGCGGAGTTGATTGTTTCTGCAGTAATGTCAGGGGGGAAAAAAATTGGTACTGATACACTGTTTTAAAAATGTAGTGTTTTGTGTATCAACTGGGGCTTTGTGCATATTCCTTTATATATAGGCTTGGATCTTGTGAAATCTTGTCACCTTTGTTGATATTATTGTATCTCAGATCTTATCCTAACTTACCTCTGGGGAGGTGGACAAGAAAACCAAGCTAAACTCTGAAATACAAAGAGGCAGACTTACTGATTGGTATATACTCATTCTCGCCCTCTTGATCCTGCTTGAAAAGTCGTCTGCATCATGGCTGTCTTCATTCGTGAATAAGATAATACCTTGAAGTTCAACATCTCTATAAAACTTGTGTCAAATAAATCAGCGTACTGAGACAGCAATGGAGAGAATTAGGAGAGGGAACAGCCTATAAGGCCTAGGCTGTTACACAGTCCTGTACACTTCAAACTGAAATAAAATTATCAGGAAAACCATGCATCATGGAAATAATGCAGCATTTTGAACATACCTGCTTTTGTTGCTTTTCTTTCTTTGAAGACTATGGACCTTCATTGAAAATATTTCTAGTGAAGTTCTATTTAATAGAGTATATGTATCATAAAGCATAGAAGACTTTTTCAATGTTTTTACCTTGTGTTACCTGAGAGTGGGTATGCTCACCCAAATACCTCTTATTTTACTCTGAGTCCTATTGAAACTTTAGTTGATTGTTTCATGCTAAATTTCCTTCTGGGTTCTCTGCCGCCTTTGTTGGGTTGGGTCTTTCATTTAAACCATTTTGTCAGTTTCTTGTGAGGTTATTACAAGGCAAACTCAATTAAAAATTGCTTATTAAAAAACCAAACACTTCTTAGACTGAATATTTCTTTTGCAGATCGGTCAATCAGACCACTCTTTCCAGCAGGCTACTTCTATGATACACAGGTAGGTCAAGCTCACTGTCCTTAACTATAGCTACCTTCACAAGGGAAAACTTAGGTACATCCAATGAAAACTTCACGTGATACAGACACTGGAGAAAAGCAGTTTTCGTTGGCAGCCAGGAGGGGTTTATGCTTTGAAAAACAGTCTACAACTACAACATTGTAGTTTGTCATGTCCTTGTCTTAAATTATTTTTAATCCATGCTAGTTTATGAATTTTGTTGTAGAGATACAGGAACAAAATTTAAATATTTTCTGTACAACAGAGGAAAGAAAGGCTAATGGCATTCGTTATGATATGATACAATGTTATACATTAGTGGGTTTTTTCTGAGCTTTCTAGTTTAAATATCTGAACAAATTTTCATTTGCAGTTTGTTTGTATAAATACGTGGAATGTTTTGTTTTATTGTCCTTAGCTTTGTATTGACAGCTAATCAAAAGGTATAAATCAAAATTATTCATTGTCTTTTATCTTATGCCAGATCCTTTGTAATCTTTTAGCAGTAGATGGCATCAATGATCCTGATGTTCTGGCAATTAATGGAGGTAAGAGGACTAATTAACAATTACTGCTTGAGTGTGATTTAATATGATCCAGCTTTTCTAATACAGACTTTTATTTCTTCCGTCTAGCTTCTGCAGCACTTGCATTATCTGATATCCCATGGAATGGTCCTATTGGTAAGTAAATATTTTGAAATAATAGGTGATTTGAACATAATCGAGGACTTAGACTACAGTTCATGCTTTCTTTTTTAACAGGAATCTGAATTTAAAGTCCACTATCTTTTGTTTCAAGTATTGAAAATAACTTGACAATGGATAGGATTATTGCACTTCAAAGTATTATTTTTGCTGGACTAAATATAATTCTGGAAGGACTGGTAATCCAGAAATACTATGGTATAGAGACCAAAAACTTAATTTTTTATTTAGAGAAATGTAGTCTTGAAAAGCATTGTTCAGCAAATAGATGGATAAGAATACTTTTTCTCTAGGAATTCAACAAGAGCTTTACTTCATCGTGAATATTTTATGGGAAGAGAAATGATCTACCCAAGAACAAATATTTGGCTGTATTTTCCTTTCACCTGCTTTTTTTCTAGAAAACACGTGCAAAAAAACCACAATGGACTTACAGCCTTGCGTATAATACTACTTAGCATTATATGCCCTACCCAGTAATACTACCCAAAAGAAATTTAAGAATAGAGAATTTTGCCTTACTGATTTGTTCTTAAGATATAGCTAACAGGCTAATATTTTAAAACAAATCCATAGCTTTAATTATTGTTTTTAGATGTGTAATTTTCAAAGTGAAGCAATGCCTTAAAGAACTTCTTCTTATAATAATATTAATTTTCTGGAGTTTCTTTTTAGGTGCAGTAAGGGTAGGACTGGTTGATGGAGAAACTATTATCAATCCAACTCGAAAACAGATGTCTTCTAGTGCTTTAAATTTAGTTGTTGCTGGAGCTCCTCAAAATCAAGTTGGTAAGTAGGTTAATTATTAGTATCTGTTGCGTGTTTGAAAATCAAGTCACTGCCTCTTTGCAGGTATTTTCCTAATTTTTGAAGTTTGTATTTTTACACAGTAGTAGGAATAAACAACAGTGATAGGTTAGGTAAATTTTGGTTAGGGAAATTCCGTATTTATGCAGTTTAATGCTACTCTGTATTTCCTCAGTAGTTAGATTGCTATTGAACAATAAAATAGTAATTTACTTTATTGTTAACTTTCCATTGATAGTTATGTTGGAAGCAACTGCTGAGAATATATTGCAACAAGACTTCTGTCATGCCATCAAAGTAGGGGTGAAGCATACCCAGCAAATAATTCAGGGAATTCAACAACTAGTGAAAGAACAAGGTGTTGTCAAGAGATCTGTTCAGAAGTTATTTCTTGCTCCTGAAGAGATTGTGGAATGTGCAAAGAAGTAAGTTCAGAACAAATAATTTTGATCTAAATCCTATTAAGTGACTCAGAATGCTTATTTAATGATTAATTAATTTGATGAGCTCTGCTAAGATAGTTTGGGGGTTTTGTTTAAGAAAATAGCATTCAGAATTACTTGCTGCATTTTCTGTAGAAACTTAGGAATGTGGCCTTCAACTTTCTTGCTTTATAGTTAGTAAGAAGGACAGGGCAAAACAAATATCCTGACAGCCCAGTGAAAGTATTGAAAGTTAATATGCCTCTCTTGTGGAATGGTGACAAGAGGAGTCAGGACATGTTGGCTTGTATAAGCTTTGCTGTGGAAGTGATAACTAATTTCAGAGAGGTGGCAGGAGAGTAGCAGGAAGGACAGCTGAAGCTAGTTAATGTTTATAAATGTGAGTCTGGTGCTTTCATACTGCTAATGAAAACAAACATTTAGTCCTGGAAGAAACTAATTATATAAGTGTGTTTTAAGCTGCGTTTTCAAAAATTCTTTCTTTTCTTCTGGAAGACTTGCTTTTAACAAGATCTATGCAGTGTTCACAGACTCGAGCCATGATAAAGTAAGTAATCAATTCTAACATGATAAAATTATTTTTTAATTAATATCATAATGAAACTGTAAACATTTAGTTCTTTGTCCTAATGTTAATAAAAAACTCTTCTCCTCTGCATATGTTTGCAATAGTAATAATAAATTGTTCTGTAAATTCTTAATCTACATTTGCTACATTATTGATCTTTGAATTTGTGTGACAATCCTATTCCTTATCCCTTGAGTTTTACAGAATTTTAAAGCAAAGAAAACCCCAAAGACCCAAACCTTTTTTTGTTATTCTGCCCTGTAGAGTTAACTGGTTGCAAATCCTGTGTTCTAGATTTCCAGAGATGAAGCAATTAACAAAATTAGGCTTGAAACAGAAGAACAGCTGAAAGGTATTACTTTCTGCTTTCTTACTGTTTAGTGAATGCTTCAATGGAGCTAGTCCTACTTGGAGTTACAGCATGCGCTTTGTTGGCCAAGCTATTTTAGTAAAAGTTCTATAAAATTAATTTTCCAACTTCAGATGCAATTTCTTTTTTTTTTTATACTCAGAAAAATTTCCAGAGGCTGAGCCTTATGAAATCATGGAATCTTTCAATGTGGTTTCAAAGGATATTTTTAGGAATCTTGTTCTGAATGAATATAGAAGGTAAATATATCATACTCCTAGTGAATACTATTTCTGTCAACTTTTTATGCAGACTACAGTTTCATTAATCTCATAATTTCTGCTTTTCGCTTTAGGTGTGATGGGAGAGATTTGACTTCCCTCAGAGATATTAAATGTGAAGTGAACATGTTTAAAATGCTTCATGGATCAGCCTTATTTCAGAGAGGTCAAACACAGGTAGTATCTTTAAATGTCAGAAATGATAAATTAATTTATCAAAAGCTGAAAGATTTGTATCTTTCACTTAAATGCAAAGTTTCCTTTTTCTTCACATTCAAATAGTTCTAACTAGAAAACAGTCTAGATTTAATTAAAATATGTCTGAGTCCATTAAGACAGTAAACGAAGCTTGGCTCCTTGCTACATGAACAGTACAGATGTTAAGATAACATTCTAAGTGTATGTGCCCAGAAAGAGTCTGGTAAGCATTATTGTGTCTTCAGATTTCCTGAAAAATGTCTGGTAACCAAAGCTAGATGCTGTAAGGATTCTCCTTGTTCAGTTCATATTGGCAGATTTGGGGCATTTTTTGTGGGTTGGGTTTTTGTCTTGTGGGGAGGTAGTTTGGGAAGAAAGCTTTCCAATTCAGGATAGCTTAAACTAAAATTGTCATATCTTTTTCATCCCTCTATGTAGACTTTAACATAAGTTATTTGTTGAAACAGAAGCTTTTCGTGTAAAATACAATCCTGTTCATTTTTAGAAAAATGGATGACTTGATTAATGGGTCGTTGGTATGTAGGGTGGTACTAAATTGTGTATGTCAAGAGAGATCTTTTAAGAGGAACTTCAGATGTAAACTGGGCTAAATAGGGAAATTGTACCAAAAAACTACATTGGTGAGATTTTTTTTCTTGTCTTTGCCAAAAGCGTCAGATGTTGGGTGGATTGAATTAAGATTGTACACAAGATTTGGTCTCCTATATTTTTATAGCTCGTTTTCCTAGAAGACTGTCAGCCATTGACCTGACTTATTACAGGGTACATGGGTAGTTGGAAACAGTGAGTTGCTCCTCAGTGTTGTCTCCTCTTATCCCACTAAAAATAACACATGCTGCAAGTCCATGTGATAAACAATGCTTTTTTGCACAACATTGTGGCTGCATCTGGGCCTGGCTCTTAAACAAAGTAGTTCAGTTTCTTAGTAAACAAACTGTTCTAGGCTCCTACCAGGTTAAGAAGCATTAAATTAGTATTTTTCAGTATGATTGCTTGTAAGATTGTATACACTCTACAGATTATGAGTAAGTTTGAGCGATGAAGGAAAAAAAAAAGTTTGCAGTAGTAGTAGGTGATGGCATCGTATTTGTTGCGGAAATAATTCTTTTTGATTCTTCATAACTATAAAAGCTGTGAAATGTGGAGTGTTTAAGAGCAGTTTATTCACCCTGTCTTTTTATTCTAGGTTCTCTGTACAGTTACATTTGACTCTATAGAATCAAGTGTAAAATCAGATCTTATCTCAACAGCAGTGAGGTATGTATATTGTTTGGTGTTTTGTCAGTGGAAATAAGAGGGTGAGCATTTAAGCACACTTCATAAAAGTTCAAGGAACTTTTATACATATATGCGTATTCATTTGGGCTGAAAAATGTGTAAAATCAGATTTTGAAGTGGCTTATTTTCAAGGGATCGTGGCAGCTGTTTTTTAAGATGACATTAATTCCATAGACATACATTTGAAATTGGAGAGTAGTACAAGTAACATCCAGTCTGGTTTTGAGAGAAAGAAAACAGCAAATTACTCTTGAATCTGTCAAACTGTGTCTGTTTATGAATCTTAAAACAACTGATGAAAGTTGATTCTTTTTGTTCCAAGTATTCATCATCACACTTGCAACTTGATATGTATTCTACTCATTTAATCTATTTCTCACAACATTTGAAGTTTTGCTCAGTAGGTTGGATCTGTGTAGCCCATGCAGTGCTGTTCTGTTTGTCGTTTGGTTTAAATGGGGGGCGGGATGTGGGGAAAGCAGGTAACTGGGGGGTGGGGGTGTGCTCCCCCTACTGAATCAGCCTGTCTAAATATTCTCATTTTGCTTCAAAAATGTTCAGAGGCTGAAAACACTTGTGTTCTTTTTTTAATGGAGTAAGGAAAATTTACCTTACGATGTAGCAAGCAAGTCCTTGTGCAGTTAACATTTTCTTGCTAAGGGCAAACTTGTTGGGGAGAGGAGACTCCTTCCCTTTAAAGTTGCGGTTCAGTGATCTTATCCCACCAGTGTGAGAGCTTTTACACTTGAGTGTGTCAGCTTTGCTATAGTTACATTTTTTTTTTGGCCTAGAGGTGTTTGTCCATATTCTGTAATTTTGGTATTCTTGGAAATCAGTTTGTGTTAAATAATGGGTTTTAATTAGCAGTCATTAAGTTGCTTTGTGAATACGTGATTGTCTCTATATGAAATTTCAGGCAAGTCTTGACTTGAAGCAACTATCTTTATAGATTAGCTTTTCTATATTTATTGCTATGAGTCAAGTCTTGTGGTACTTCTGTAACTTTTGAGTGCAAATTTTTTTTTTATTTAATCAAGAGCTGTTTGTGGTTACAGAGATCTTCAATTTTCCTTCTGAGTGCTTACATTTCTGAGTCCTTACTGCAACATATGTAGCAAGATGCTGATGTTCCTGAAGTTTGTATTCTTTTTTTTTTTTCTTCCTTCAGACCCGCCAAAACCAGTATGAGTATCTTACAGGGCCTATTCTATTCTAAACAGCTAGGGAAATGGTTTTAATTATGATTAACACATATGCTGTGTAGACTATGCTTTTTAATCTGTTTGCTAACTAGAAAACCTTAGGAAAAATGTGGGTGCTCAGCAAATACGTTGATTTGTTTTTGCCGGGTCTATTTGTAAGCATAACTGAATATAATCTTATGTATTACCTATTGTATGTAAGACATGTTTGGTTGCTCTTTTTTGACATGGTCTTGTTTTTAATTAAATAGTGGAATAAAAGACAAAAACTTCATGCTGCATTATGAGGTGAGAATTTTACTGTGTCACAGCTTTCTGCATGATTCACAGAGGGCTTCGTGTCTTGCTTTTAAAGGTGAAATTGATCACTTCCAAGGATATAAATTATCTCTAAATTGCTAAAAATTCTAATTCATATGTGAATTTATACTGCAGTTTATGAACAAAAGTGTTGGTTTCCTAAAAACCACTCTGATATTTTATACATCCTTTTTAATATCTTAACCCATTCTTAAGAAGCTAACCTAATTTTTATACATCCTTTTTAATATCTTAACATTAGGTTAGCTCCTTAAGAATGGGTTATTACTGAAAGCAGGAGAAACCTGCTGTATTATTTTTCGTAAACTCTATTAATATGTTCAGCTGACATACTAGACCAATAGTAAATAAGTGCTTTTACATCTTGGATCTCACTCAGCCTTTGGAACTTGCCCAAAGTATTTCGTACAAGCAACAGGCATTTCTTGTTCCATTATCTGTATGACAGATTTCCGATACGTTGTTTGACAAGTTTAATTGGAATGAGCTTGTTGTGTTGGTTTTCAACTGCCTTACAACCACTTTATTCTCTTTTGTTCTGTGGAAGTAAAACATTTACTAAACACTACCTAAACTGGTCCTGGTTTGCAAGCTAAGTGACTGATAGAAGTCATGTGGTGGTTTGATTTTTACTTTAAAATTTTTTTTTACCTTGAGATGCATCAAAACTTCAAAGAATTTTTTTTGAAGTGTATGTTTTAAAATGGAGAAAAAATATTGGTTAATTTTCTATATGCATTTTTTTACTTCATAGTTTCCTCCTTATGCAACTAATGAGATCGGCAAAGTTACTGGTATGAACAGAAGGGAACTTGGACATGGTAAGTTTGGACTAGAGAAGTCTCGTGCTGTAAGTTTTAATATTTTGTCTGACTTTTATTTTTTTTTACTTATGGATTGCTTGGTGTTTTGTTATTTTTAAACAGGTGCACTGGCAGAAAGAGCTTTGAAACCAATTATTCCCCAGGATTTCCCGTTCACAATACGAGTTACTTCTGAAGTCTTGGAGTCAAATGGTATTACAATTTTCTTATTTTTAACTTATTTCCTTATTTTATTTTAGAGACTAAATTTCGTTCTTCAAAAAAAAAAAAAAACTTGAATTTCACAAACTTGAGTTGTAGGCATTTTAGGTAATAGATTTAATTTTTAACCTTAATCTTGATAGCTCTATTACCTGAAGTACTTAAAATGGAAAGGATGTATATGGTCTTGAACAATGGACCGTTCTTTCAATTTGTATAACACCACAGTATCAGTATGAGATGTAAACATAAATTCTGGGTTTAATAAAAAGGTATTTGGGGGCATTTTCATGCTACAGAGTGAGGAAAATAAATCAGCATGTATTGAGACGCATTCTTCAGTGTTTTAATCACAGCAGGTACCCTCGCTAACTTAGAGGTAGCTTCTCCTGGCTGTCTGTATTTGTTCTTTCCTGTCTCCCCAGTTTGGGAGAGAACTATCTTTTTCACCTTTCTGCAGATTCTCCTATGTGGCAAAAAGCTCCCTGAGGTTCACCTATTTCCTAGCACTGTAGTGAGATTAGGTGGGTGGGAGAAGGGATTAGTGGAGAAAGGGAAGGAGTCCCATTTGCAGCATCCTGTGAAACCCACACATTCCTTGTTTAGGATATTTAACATTAATCGTGATGCTTGAGCTTTTTTGGTATTGGTAACATGAAAGATCGAAACTATATTACCCATTTCTTGTTAAAAGTACTTCTGCTACATAAAATTTCTAATTGCAATTACTTATTGTAGTATGTGTGTTGCTGCACGGTATTTTCTAGCTAGCAGCAAGTTAATTGTCAAACTGTCATTGAAGAATATCACTAGCAAGTTTTGTTTCAGATACTTCTGACCAATGTTTAATACTTTTTCCCCCACCTTGTACTCTAACTCTGTAGGATCATCTTCAATGGCTTCTGCATGTGGTGGAAGTTTGGCATTAATGGATGCAGGTACAAAATATGGCACTTAAAAGGATTAACTACATATTATAATGTGTTATAGGATTTGGAAATGACCAAAGGTTATAAAAATATATTTTTATTTACCACTATTAGGAGTTCCAGTTTCAAGTGCAGTGGCAGGTGTAGCAGTGGGTCTAATTACCAAATGCAGTCTGGAAAAAGGAGATATTGAAGACTATCGCTTGCTGACAGACATCCTGGTGAGTGTTTCTAGCACTGTTGTCTTTATTGCTGCTCAATTCTTTAAAATGCCCTCTATGGCCTTCTTTTGTAATGATTTACCAAGTTAATTCTGGTACATACGCTACTGGAAATATTGGATAGTTTTATCTTCTGTGATTTGTCTCCCAAACTCCTCCCTTATTTCAGAAAATCTCTGTGAAATGTCCAGTCATATTTCTTAGGTTCTTGTAGCTACTTGGTTATTTCTTTTAAGCTTTCATAAGCCCTCTCTTTCCAATGAATTTTGTCTTTTCTTTTGGGAGAAACAGATGAATAATTCTTGAGTGCTTTAATTTACTGAAAAACACAATATATTGGATGGAGAATGAGCACTTGGCAAAGTTTCTGTGAGGAGGAAAAATGCATATTGTTGTGCTGCTGCTTCCTGTGGCAGCCACTGCTAGTGCAAAATCAACTTGTGGATCTTTTGTTCAAACTGGTCCACAAAAGCTCTTAATTTATAAGGAGAGAAAGGAACAGTGTTAATCACGAACAGCAAAATAAGACTGAAGAAAAACTTGCGAGTCTCAGAAGTAATTCCAAGTCTGCAGAACTACTTTGTGGCATATTGAAACACAAAATGTACTTTTAATATAATGAGAGTTGACACTGGCATAAAGTTACTCCAATTTGTTATTCTTTCTGTCTGTGCTGGTAGGGAATTGAAGATTACTATGGTGATATGGATTTCAAGATGGCGGGTACTAATAAAGGAATAACAGCCTTGCAGGTATTCTAACACTACATCTTCCTGAAATGGAAATCTGAGAATGTATCAACAAAAGCTTTCCTTACATATTGATGTAACTTGACTCTTTTCATACTAGGTTGATCTAAAACTGCCAGGAATACCAATAAAAATTGTAATGGAAGCTATTCAGCAAGCTACAGGTAGGTCCATATTTGTATTTGCGCCCATTTTATACTAAATTATAAGTTGTATTCTAAGTTTTATGAAACCAAATAATAAATTATTATTTTTCTTGTTCTCATTGTGGAAAAATGCTGCTATCTTCAAAAACTGGTCTGGTTTGGGTGTTGTCTGTTATGCTTCAATATAGGCACTTCATACAAAATAAATAGCCTTTTTGTGTCAGAGGAGAGCATTCAATCTCCAGAAAGCCAGGCCCTTCCCACCACACTTAAGTTTTATATGAGCATACATAGTGTCAGTGAAATTGTCTGCTACTCTTGGAAGCTACTTTTAATAAAAAGAGAGCAAAATATTACTCCCTGCAAATGGTGTGATACTAGTGGTCGCCAGTTAGTACAATGGGTAACTTATTTTGAAAAATGCAATAAGGTTAGTGGCACAGGAAACTAGGGTGGCGGGGATGGAAACTTACACAAGAGCAACATCAGGGTAGAGGAATATATTATGAAATATTTATGTGCAGTATTTTGGATAAGACTGATACAAGTACAATATAACTAAGCCATGTCAATTTATAAAACCTTTGTCATACAGTATTCAAACTACACATGGTGAGTTGGGGGGGGGGAAGGTTTCCTCTTTGCTCTGTAATAAATCAGGAAAAAGGGTTGTTAAAAATAAGCTCCAAGATAACTTTAAAGTAACTTCAGATCCATTTTTAAATGTCTCTTGAGCAGTGAGTTCTTAAAACATAAGTGAAAGTCCATATAATCTCAAGGAGTTCATGGTTAAAATCTAGCAGCTTGGTACCCTGTGAATAACACAGGTAGTAAAGGCTGAAGTGCAGCTTTGCACATTGAAAGTTGGGATTTCTTTTGGTTGGTGAACATCGGGAGAGGGAGGAGGCATCTGTTGCTAGTTAAATATGTAAAATATTACCAAAATGGATTTGGACTAATGCACAAACATCCCACTAATGACTTTTTTAAATCTAACAGAATAATGTTATAAAAAGAACAGCGAACTATTTGTCACTTGCCATAAATTCAGCTACATTTACTATTGAAATTTACTGCTGTCTGTATTCTGACGTGTACAACTAAAAGATTCTTGAGCCATATGGAAAACTGAAGCTACAAGCTTTAATAAGGATTTAACTAGTTGTAAGAGAAGATTTTCAACTTGATTCTAAAAGCAAGATTTTAGTAAGAAAACCCTTATTAAAATGTAAGAGCTAGTAATTCCCATTCAATGGTGTATCAGTTCAAGCAGCTCAGCTAAAATTCCAGGCCAGTGTATCATAACTTACCTAATCAAAGCTGCACCCTGTTGTTCTTATCAGCACTCTGATTTATTTAAATAATGCACTGAAACAGAATTGTATGTAATGTTCTAGGCTGTATAAAATCAATAAATGTGCCGAAGGTGTAGCTTTTGTATACAGAGAGCAGAATGTTATACTGCAACAAACATGCACTACCTGAGTTGTGTTAGTTTACTGTGATAAATTCTCAAGTTAGGCAGGAGGCAGATTTTATGAATGGATGTTTATCTACTTTATAACAACAACTGCATAAATTTATTTTAATCTTATACAAAACTCTTATTTTTCCTTCTTCCTCCTTCTCCCTCCAACCCCCACAGCTGCAAAGAGGGAGATTTTACAAATTATGAACCAAACGCTGGCAAAACCCAGACCGAACAGAAAAGAAAGTGGACCAGTTGTAGGTAATGTTGGTTGTATGTTGATATGAATTCATATCTCTTATAATTACCTTTTTAACAATAAGTTGCTGCTTAAAACAGCTTCTGTTAATGAATGTTTGTTATATGTCTCTGCCCCTTGGGGTTATTTTTTCTTTGGGTTTTTGAGGGGGATTTTTGTTGTTTTACTGCCATGTAGGGCAGCACTGTACTATTTTGCTGTACACCAGATAATGGAATTATACTGAAGTTAGGTGAAACTCTTGCAAAATCAGAATAGATACAGATGTCAGTATTGGTATGGCTTAAGGTAACTTACACTCAAAGTATTCTAGGTTTTAATTTATTTGAATTCTTAAATGTAATTACATCAATGTTTAGCAAATAATACAAGTAGTTATAGAAGATGATAGTTTTCAAGAGTATTATATTTAGTATTTCAAAGTATTTTTAAATGTTCTTTCAGAAACTATCCACGTTCCATTATCAAAAAGGTTAAGATTCATTGGTCCTGGGGCCTATAATTTGAAAAAACTTCAAGCACAGACTGGTAAGACATTCTTGCTTCCTGTGATTAAATAATCCTAATGTGTTATTAGTAGATCTTGGTAGCACAGGTATTACCAGCACAGCTATTGCTGAATATTAATGCTATCTTTATGCCCTTTCAAAAACTATTAAATAGCTAAACTTAAACTTCCCAAATTGTTCTGTAGACCACCTCCATAAAATTGGCATTTGTGCTTCAGCAGCAACAAGCTAGTAAGTATATATGAAGAACTATTAAGAGAATAGGATACTTTTTTCATGTTGCAGACTGCAAAACAGTATTTGCCTTTGTTTTCAGACTTGTACGTTTAGCTGTTCCAGTGCTCAGTACAAACTGAATCTGTGCTACATCTTGATAAGAGATGTGTGTGTTTTGAAGAGCCAGGTGAAGCTCACTTCAGCTACACGTAGTAGTGTGGATTATCTGTGTAAAAGTGCTTGCAGTTTGTCTTGCAGCTACGCTGAAGTGTTGATCAAATCTATGCATCTTCTCTTCCTATAAACAAAAGCTTTTTTGCTGTGGTTAAGAGGTGACATTGAGCTCTCTCCTATAGTGCTCGTAGACTGTTCTAGGATTCTGCAAAGAGCTTGTATACACTGTTAACGTGCTGACCTATGTTAGAAATCCAACTCACTATCATATTGTAGGAGTGACCTGTACTGGGGCTTAAACTGGTACTGAGTAGTATGACAAAAGCTTCCTGATGTTGTTGTAATTCTTGGAATAAACTAATTTTATTGGTGCACCACAGTGGTTTGCCCTGCCTGGCCTTAAATACCAAATTAAAAGTTGATGCCTTTTTCACTACCATTTCCTAAACAGGGCAATTGATGCTTTGGTTGAGATAAATGCAGACTGACAGGTCACTTGGAATTAGGCCTATAGCTTGATGTTGTGGTCACCCTTGGAAGTGAATGAATGGAATTTGCAAAGTGTTAAGTATTTCTGGGAGGTTACGCGATTAAAAACTTTTGTTCAAATTACTCAAAGCAGTGAAAATAGACATAGCCCACCCTTACCATCTCTCCAACATGATGACTGTAATGTTCAACCAATAGTCAGCCATGGTAGCAGAGGGTGTCTCTGCTGTGATATTGTTAAATAAATCAGATTTCTTTTGTGAGCACTTCTTTGTAAATGCATATTCTTTCCTTTATTGCTTAATATAGTAAAACTTTTTCAGTAGTTCCCTACTTTTAGAAAGCTAATAATTTAAAAAAAAAAAAAGCTGATGTCTGTAGTTTATCAAATAGATGTTCTCCTTCAGCTGTTTAGGACCTGAAACCCTTTTAATGTTCTGGCTAGCTTGATTAGTGCTTCTCAGGGAATTGAGCTGGAGAAAAGGGGCAGGGGGGGGAAATCATACTTCCCTTTGGTTGCAAGCCTCTGCAGTCTGTTGGTCAGAAAACTAGCCTAGAGGTGCAAAGAATCTTACCATGCAATCTTACTACATGCTGTCTCTGAAACACTTCAATTTCCATCAGCTGTTAATGAAAGCTATAGTTTTATTGAAAATCTATGAAATTCATAGAAGCTGATATTCATTCATAAAAATAAAATTCTTTCAAGAATTTTTTCCTGTCATAAAAAGATTATTATAATAATAATTTCGTGTTCCTATATGGAACACGAGTTTATCCAGGTATTTGGCAAGCGTACCTGTAACTTAGTTTCCATTCAGTTGCATGTAAAGCTGTCCAATGCCTGATCTGAAGAATACTTGAAATGATTAGGATTCTCATATCTTAATGAGTCTGTGCAAAATCAGTTAGCTTTATGCAAGTCTTTATTGAGTGTAACTTTTCTGCTTGCTGAAACAGTAACAATGTTCATCTAAATGGTCTCATTAAATTCTATTTCCAAGGTGTAACTGTAAGTCAGTTGGATGAAGAGACGTATTCTGTGTTTGCCCCCACACCTAGTGCTATGCATGAAGCAAGAGAATTTATCAGTGAAATCTGCAAAGATGATGTAAGGACAGACTTTTGTGTTAGCTTTTTCAGTTTGCATTTTGTGAATTTGTGTTTCACTGTTTTCTTTTTTCCCCCCCTACAGCAGGAAATTAACTTGGAATTTGGTGCAGTTTATACAGCCACGATAACTGAAATAAGGTATGAAAAGTGCTCTGGAGTTGAAGCAGAAATTAATTTTACATAGCTATATTCCTGATACCTAAATATGATGTAAAAGAATTAATTTTTAAAGGATGCTAAACTTATGCTGGTGATATTGGCAACTGCACCATTCCTGATACTTTCTGTTGCAAATATTATTCTGTTTCTTAATAAGGCTGTTTATTTTTGCTGCTTGTTTAGTTATTAGAATGTCTCTATAAATGGTAAAACTTAAGGGCTTTTTTCATCTTTGTATCTGACAGAGATGGTAGGAATTCGCTTTTTACTTTTTTGCAAGACACATTGGATTGAAATTGCATGGACTTTTTGGATGTATTTATTACTGAAATACACTGTCCTGAATGGAGAAATTTCCATCCACTTTCAATTAAGGAAAAATGACCGGACATGCTATGGCTGATATAAGATTTTTTTTTTTTTAAGGGAGGAGTAAAATCTCGCTTATGAAAAGCTTACTAATGCTTGCTTTGAGAGCAAGGTGTAGAGTAAAATACATACAGACTTCTGTCGATGTATTTTGAAATAACCGTGCTGTTTTCTGTTGCAGAGATTCTGGAGTGATGGTAAAATTGTATCCAAACATGACACCAGTGTTACTTCATAATTCACAACTTGATCAAAGAAAGGTAATACATGCTTAAACAAGTGTGAACTAGGCACTTGTATTTGCTTTTAATTGATTCTCACTACACATAGTCTGCATTAACTGTAACACAGATACTGTTGTTCTAAAGTCCATTTTCATGTTAAAAGCTGTGTTAGATTAGCAACATCTTTTTGTTTAACCTCTGTTTGCCATGTACCTAAAGCTGCAATCAATCTAACTATATGACTGCTATAATCCCACTGTTCATGCTTTTATGCACATCACCAAGTCCTTAGATCTGCAATACTCTTTTCTATTTAGAAACCTGTTTTTTGTAAGGTAGTGTTAAGCCACTATGATTGTCTGAAGTGTAGCATGAAGAATCCCTAAAAGAAGCGACTTTTATAACTAACCTTACAAAATTAATCTCGCTGAAATAAATTTTTCTGGAACTCTGTATTCTAGATTAAACATCCTAGTGCCTTGGGATTAGAAGTTGGACAAGAAATTCAGGTAATTTTTTTGTAACTTTAAAATGCTAACAAACTGCTGTTCATATTTTAGAATATGAGTGAATTTCTTATTTTGTGTTTATGAAGAAAATATTTTGCCATATCAGATTCCCTTTCTGTGCTGGTTAAAGGCCTGATTGTTTCAAATTAGATTTACTTAGTGGAACACTCTTGCTATCTAGGCACCACATTAATTTGACAGAACAATATAGGGTAAACAGTACCTATTGTTTATGGCCTTTCTAGCATCAAATTGGGGAAACAAAAAAAAAAAAAACAAAAAAAACCAAAACCTTCTTTTAAGGTAAATGCTATTTCTGGTTCTTTAAGTTGGTCAGTCTTAAAGTGGTTTGTTTTCTTAACAGGTGAAATACTTCGGACGTGATCCAACTGATGGTAGAATGAGGCTTTCACGTAAAATTCTACAGTCACCAGCCACAACTGTGCTTAAAACCCTAACGGACAAAAACAGTATTGTCTTGGGAGGTACCGTTCCACAGTCATCTACTTCATCCCAGTGACAGGTAAGGCCGTATGAACAACTTAAGATGACTCAGTGCAGCACTTTCTTTACAACAGTTGTAAAGAATTGTATCAATCTGGTTCTTATATTGTACAGTTAACCCTTCAGTTGTGTACAAATACTGCTTGCCAGTTATGTTGCAGCATGTTGTGAGTTAGCAACTGCCCGTTCACGTGCTGCAGTTGTAAAGAGCTTAATATTGTAAAACTGGTTCAAATACTTTGACAGTTTCAGGCATCCTAGACAGACTACTTTCTCCAAAACAAACTTATTTTTTAATCTACACCATCTACATGAGCGTTCCCTCTTTTCTACTTTGCCACCATTTTTTTTAAAAGGGGAAAGGGGAAAAAAAAAAAAGCAGGGAAGGGAAGAAAAAAATAAGCAGCTCTTGAAAGTTTGGAGTCAATTAGCGGAGAGTTCTCAGTGAATCAATGGAATGTTCAAAGCTCTTGTCTAGAACTAGTTTCCCGTCATGTACTTGGCTGTCAATAGACTTATGCCTAAACTTTTACCAAAACTGTTGTGTATATTTTTTCTTCCTTAAGAAGCTAATAGAACAGGAAGGTATCTGATCGTAAAATCAAGAGCAGTTACACAATGGGACTGGCAAATGGAAATACAATGCACCAATGATAACTTAATGCCATCAGTGGCAATCTTCTAGGAATGATTCACAACACTAGAAGAAATTAAGATTCATTGATGAAATTTTTTTTAAGAAATGGTTTTGAATTTCATGCCTTGATATGATCAGTTGGTTACAGAGTATTTTCCATCTCTTTCAGGAAAAAAGGTGTGATAGTTCGTGGAAATACAAGCGACCTTTGCTAGAATCTGTAGATGTCTTCGAAAGAATCTGCAGGTGGATGGTAGTGAACCATATTTTTAAAACAGATACTATTTATGCTTAAAGGTGATGTAGAACTTCAAATTGAAATATTCAAATTGATTAAAAACTTAAAATAAAAACAGAAAAAAAACAGTGCTCTTACCTTGTGTAGCAAAGGTGAGATGAGAATCTAAGAACATGGAATTGTATAGACTGAAGAACAGATTACATTTCAGTGCTTAAGATTCTTCTCACTGTCATCTCAAAATAAAAATGTAAAGTCGAGAAGCAAGTATTTAACAATTATTTCCTGGGAGAAGGAATTATGCTGTATACTTGGTTGAGAGGCACCCTTGGTTTGTGTTGAGCAAAACATAAGGACTTGGAAGTATCACCTTTAACATGATTGGCACTGTTTCAGATAAGTACATCAATATCTGTCATAGGCTTCAGACTTGCTAAAATATCTGAGCAGAAGGAGGACAAAACAAAGAACATGATAATAACATCATTGTTTATAATCTGGGTTTGTTAACACTGAATTCTAAAATAGATAATTAAAACATGAAGATTAAAATACTTGTTTTAGAATAAACTATTCATGTGATAAATCTTCCCCCTAAAACACCTTCATTAAGAATGTCAGAATTCCTCTATTGATTATGTTACATAGGTGGGTTCACTGGTCTCTTTTAGACTTCAGAACGTTTCCCAGGGACTCACAAGATCTGCTCGTTTTTCTGCTGTGAGGTACAGCCTTTGAAAATCAAAGAGGTGTCCCTTCTGATGTTCACCAATTTGTATGTAGACTTAAGAAAATCAACTTCCCACCTGATGGCAAGTGGGCTCTGAACCTCCTGAAAGAAAAACCAAAACACTGGGGAGAGGAGAAATGTGAATGTACAGTAAAAATTGCTTGCTCATTTATTTTTTTATTCTACGTTAAAATATTAAAGAAGAAAGAAATGACTGGCCCATTTCTTTGTAGTTGTCTTTTCTGTTTTTCATCAGGTAAGATTGAAAAAGTTTTCCTTAGCAATCTTTTCCTCTTCTTTGAGGGGACTGTATTCTGTTATTTCTTCGTAAGAATTCTAATGTCCTTGCCTACTATGATTTAACTTAGTTAACTGATAGCTCGTTCATTACGTGTCCTGGATATATAATGAAATTATGTAGGCAAGTGTTAAAGTCCTTAAACAGAAGCTCAGATGTTTCCATTTCTCAAAGTGTTCTCAGAAAATGACCTCGCCAATCTAAGTGGTTTTCCAAGGTTTAGCTTCTTTTATTGTAGAACAGTTTGTGTAAGGCTTCTTTTTGTAGTAGAACAGATGAATGCTCTGCTTACTAAAATACTAGCTTTAGATTTTTTTATTTTTTTTTTTAGCTGGCACATTACCAGTAGGATGCTTGCATTTCAATCTGTGAAAATCAATGATTTAGGAGCCAAAAGAATCCCGTTCTTTCCTGTAAAGGTATTTTCTTGCTTGCAGTAACAGAAGTATTAATGATTTGTGTGATAGGTGGTGGTCTTAGTAAATCAAGTATTGGAGTGCTAGGGGATTTTTCAGTTTGTCAGATGATGAAGTGGGATTTTTCCCACTCTTATGTTCCTGTGGCAGAACCTGTACAGTCAGCCTGACTTTCTGCACTGGTAACAAGTTTTAGGCCCTGTGGGAAGGGGTGGAAAAAAAAATATGCTTGACAATTGTCTGGGAGGAGCACAAACCAGCTGCTCTTACCTGAGGAGAGAAGCTTGATGGGAGCCAAGAATTGAGTAAGCATGTGCTAGTCTGAACCTTCCTGGAGGGAAGGCAGGCCAGCTCCAGACATCCCGGGTTCACCCGAGAGCCATCAGTAGCGGTGGGCTGGACTGTGGCAGGAGATACTTGACTCTCAGGTGATGTCAGCTATGATCAGAGAGCAGGTAGGTTAATAGTGCTTGAGAGAGCAAGCTCGGCCCTATTGCTGTAGCTGCTTTTTCATGTTTGAAATAGTGATTTTTGTCTCTACTGCCCTAGATAATTAGCTTCTGTAATGACCCATCTTAAATGGAGCCACTGAAAGAATTGCTTTGGAAAGTGAAGCTGGGCAGTTGCAGCATTACGCCAAGTCAAGAGGGCCAGAAATGTTTTTATCTGACAAAGCTGACGTTTTCACACAGGTACAAAGCATCAGGAGCTGTGGTATCTTTAATTGTACTTTTGGGATTACATGCCAGAGGGAATGATATAGTCTCTTAATTTCACTCCAAGAAATTTTAAGTGACTTAGGAATGAGTTGTCTGTCTTGGTTCTGAAACCAACAAAAAAATTAGAGCTCCCTGCTGCTCCATGTTGTGACACTTGATGACTTGCTCTGTCTGCAACCCACCCTAACAAATTTCTTTGTTTTGATGAAGAACAGGGAACTGTAACATCTATAGTTTTGTCACTTTGTGATAATGGGGAGAGATGAGCTACTGGCAGGTGCAATGCCACAATGAAAAAGTGCTGCTTTGCTTTCTCTGAATCTTATAATGCAGAGATTCGGATGCGTTGCTTTCCTGGTCTTGTTTTAAATCAGATATGTAAGAGCTGATGGGGCAAGTCTTGCTTATCTTCTTCAGGCAAAGCCCCCCCAAATTGACTTGCTTTTTATCAGTGTGGATCACAAATTGTGCTGCTGTTTCTAACACCCCAGGCCGCCATTCTGTGCAAAAAGGAGCCCTGCGTCTGAGGGAATGCAACCCCAGTGTGTTCTGGAGTGGCATTTTTCCACCAAGGTCATTGATTTTATTCCTGGAGAGGTCGCAGATTTTTTTCATAGTTTAAGCAGAAAATAGTTTTTCATGGCAGCTCTGGCTTGTGTATCTCCTATACCTTCTGTAGCTGTTCACCATGATAGATAAGAACTTGCTCCACAATATTCTGCTGTGGTTTCTTGCTGTTCTGCATATCTGGAGAAGTACTCCATTTAATCTCGAGTAGTAGAGGTCATACTTAGTTTTAAGCACTTGGTTTGAAGAGCTAAAGAGCACGCATATAAGTCTTGCAGAGGGGAGAGTTTGTGAGTGGCAGGTGTCCTGAAGCAGCAATATGCTTGGGTTGTGTGTACCTTTTTGTGTGTTTTCTTTTTACTGAGCTTTCACTGAGGCAGAAATATGCCCAATGCATAAAACCTTGAGGGGATCAGGCCATGTAATGCAGAAAAGCCACTAACGTAGCTGGGAAGGCTTATGTGGAACCCAACTGTAAACTGTTTAATGTGGCTCTCAAACCATGGTTGGTGAAACCACTAATGCAACACGGCCTTTTGTACAGATACTGACTTATTTATGTATAATGATACGATGCACATATCCTGAGGTATGTTCCTGTATTGCAGACAGCTAAAAATAAGTGTATATGATAGTTCTCAGAGGTGTATCTTAACAGTTGCCATCTTCTGCAAAGAAAACTCATGATTGTGTGTCTTCAGTGGCCCCTGTTTAAAATAAGGACTTGATTTGGGTTGAACCCTAGTTGTGCAAAACCCCATTAAGGGTGCTTCTCTTAATCTTTCTTAGAGGTGAGTTGTTTTGCAGGTGTTAAATAAGCAGACTGACAGGTCCTCAGATGCATGAGGCTGCCTCTTAAGGAATGTAAAAGACTTTTCAGCTGGTCAGCTACACCAATGCAGCTGACTGAAAGCTGCACCAAGTAATGATCAGTGGCTGTCACATACTTGGTGTACTGAATGGCAGTAAATCTTAACGAGGCCTGTTACAATCAATATAAGAACAAAAGCTGAGCATTAAGTGTTACATAAATGTAAATTTTCCAAATCTGTCTAGAGAATGTTTTTCTGACATATGGAAAAGTTGCACGTACTTATAGTGGTGTATTCTGTAGTAAATTTTTCCCTTCATCTGGAAGAAGATTGAACTTACACCAAAGAAATGCCAGTCTTGTAAGTAAGAGCTATACCGGTGTAACTGCTTTTGCCATTAGGCAAGAGCTAGAAAAGTCTGGCTTTGTCTGGGAATGAGACACACCCTGGCCTGGGGAGCACTTGCCCTCCCGTCTCCCTTCCCTTTCCCAGCCTGAAAGATTTTGTTCTGAGACACTTTCAAGCTTCCCCTCCTCCCCAAAGTCCCCGCTGTTTCACACAGCTTGACTTCTTGCACGCTTTTGTGTCCTTTTCCCCTATTCCCATGCAAACACTGAAATGTAATTATTTTTTTATTATTATTCTTAGTAGAGAGGAAATGTGTAGCTGGTTTTTAGTATGGAATGCTAAGATTTACAGACTCCACAATGCCTGGCAAGTGGTCTGTCTTAAATTGTAGTGTTTGTAAGGACTAATTAAGCATGTTTCTTCCACTGAGAAGCTTCGCAAAACAGCTTTGACTGTAGTTTAGCTTGTGAGCCTTTTGTACAGCTGTGGAAAGCATAAGAACGTGCAACAGAACACACTTTGCGGTATAGGTGTTAACTCTGTGCCCTGCTGTGGTAAAGGGGTTTGCGTGGCTAAAAGAGATGCCGCAGAATAACCTGACTGTTATTTCGTGAGGTGAGGGAACCCTTTTCTTCCAAAACTTCGATTCTGGGCCCTGCGCGTTGCTGCGAGCTGCGTTACCACAGCATGGGCTGCTCTGAAAACTGGCACTGCTGTGGGTGCGGGTCTCACCCATCGCTTCTGTCATGGCGGTGGCCCTTTCCACGCGTGCGAAGGGGGATGCTTTGTCTGTGCCGGTACCAGCTGTTAGCATAGACTTAAAAATACATTTTTTAGGCTTTTTTTTTTTTTTTTCTTCCTGTAAGGGATGAAGCTGTCGGAATTACGCGGCTGAGAAACGCCACTGCACACATGTGACTGAAGGCAAGCGCTCCCTCTTCCCTCCCCCCCCCGCC
>NW_009648550.1:2314551-2325730 GCF_000708025.1 Charadrius vociferus | reverse complement strand
CCCACCCCCCCACCCCTTTTCCCTTAGCTTGCGGCTCCGTTCAAAGTTTTCTTCCTGCGATAAGGAGGCCGCCGTGGCCCTAGACTTTCCCCCTTGCAGTCAGCCTAGCCGGCTGCATCTCTTTTGACTGAATGGAGATGAAGTTGTTACGTGTGACGACATCTTGTTCGCTTTCAGAATAATTTTGTTCACTTCTGAAATGCTCTTGTCCCTCGCCTTCTTGCTGCTATAAAAAGTTGGGTTTTGTTTTGTTGTGTTTTGGTGGTTTTTTTCCCTAGAAATTCACTGATCGTATTCTGAAGTGATCGAGTTGTGTGGTGTTCCTCGTGTTTTAGTGCACTTTAAAGTCGCCTTAAGGGTCTCTCTTAGAGGAGGGAGGGTACACGCTCACCACTTTGTCAGCCGACAGGTGCTAATGTGCTAAATAAACCACCTAAGACTGGTATAAATTACTCTGGAGCTGTTGCCAGGATACACACACTACTTGCATACACAAGATAAAGTCCCTGGGTTTATAGTATCTAGATGATTCACTTCTGAAGGACAGTTGAAGGAAATAACAGCAAACAGCCCACGTGGCTTCTATGAGCAAAAACATTTTTATGCTGGGCAGCATGTTACCTGATGCAAATTTGTATAGGTTTGCTAAAGGGCCTTTAAACAAGCTAATTGTCGCACTAGGTTTCAGGAGAAAACACAGTGCTACAGAGGATTTTGGTCTAAATCAGAAAAGAAAAATATATTTTAATATGGATATTTATGTTGAATTTTGTCTTAACTGGCTTATTTTAGGGAATTATGTTTAAAGAAGATGGTTCTCCTGGACTTTCTGTAAGATACGAATTAAGTTGAGGATATGTTGGCTGGCGCGTGGGTGGTTGATTGTAAGAGGTGATGGAGATGTTTGTTTTGTTAAACTCAGTAAATATATCTTCCTGCCTTTTTCAGGTTCACTACTGTTAGAATCGAAGATAAATCCAAATACTGCATATCAAAAACAGCAGGCAAGTACTATTGCTAGGTGCTTCTTTTTTTTTCTGATTATTGATGCTGAGGAATTGTTTTATGCTCAAACTAATTGCATTTTTCAGGAAAAAAAGCAAAGCGGCATGGAATTGACAATGGTGTTTTTCACAGAGGGGAAAAAACTTTCTTAGAAGCCCATGGGTGCTATAGTACTTCACGTTCTAAAAATTAAAACGTGGGTCTCTTAAAAAAAACCCTTTTGGACTTCAGGCTTTGAAGAGAATATATGCTATTTGGATAAATATTGAATTCGTAACAGGAAAAATAGTTAGAAAAATATATATGTGTAACTTCGGTCTCCCATCCCAGGCTTTATGAAATAATTACTGAATTAGGAAGGAAAAACTTTGTGTGGCTCTGTTATAGCATATTTACTTCTTGAGTTCTTTCTCTGGAAATAACACAAAGAAACTTGTCTTTGTGGGACTTTTTATTGTTGCTGTTTAGTTTTTTTGTTTTGTTTTAAGCCTTGAAAACTTCTTCTCTCCTAAGTAAAGGGACTAGCCATGGTGAGACTTACTTGCATGGTTGCGTTTCCTGGGGGTGAGCCTTCTGCAAAACAAAGAAGTAAAACAGTTGGGAGCTGTGTTAATAGGTTGTTTTTGTTTAATCTACTAAAAAAATAGCTTACTAAATCTCTTTTGCTTTTATTGCTTTTTCCGTTTTCTGCATTAATTTTTGGTGTCTCTGCCTACATTGTGCTAATAGTTATTACTGGGGGTTTTCTGTCTGTTCCTTTGTTCTACAGTAGGTTTTCTGTTCCCTTTGTTCAGTGTTTTATACTGCTCTTCATCATTATGGTATCAAGAAGTGTTTCAGTAACTTTGTTCTTCCTAAACCATGAAGAGACAAATCTTCAAGGATTTTCTTTGTTTTGATTTTTTTTTTTTTTCCCCCCAATGGAAAGGTGGCAAGTTATGTTATGAGAATTTGAGGAGACGCTTTTGAGCACGGGTTGGCTGACTTTAGCTTAGGAGTGAGGCAGAGTCTCGGGCCTAGCTTTTCAGAAAGCTCATTAGATATTGGTGGTTTTAGTCAGGTGGATGATGGTAGGCTTTCTTTGGGCGGGCCATGCTGAGGAAGGAGGATGGTCTTTCTGGAGCTCTGCAGGATTCTGAAAGAGCCTTGAACTGCTTCCTGTTTAGCAGAGGAAATAATTACATAATGAAATACAAATGCAGATTACATTGTTGCAAAGTTTTAAATTGCTTCCTTTTGCAGCCTGTTTTCTAAAACTTCAAACAACTGATTATTTGAAAGCCTTCTTTACTTAATTGGTAGCAAAATTTCAAGTGACTTAAGTAGCTTTTGATGTCATTTTTCTTGTGGAAGTCTTTGTAGGTTGTAGTTTTGAAAGACTCGGGCTTATTTTGTTTGGCTTTTATTACTGATTCTAATGCTTTTGTGTCCTTGTGGCTGAAAGTGTTTGCTTCACTGTTCACTCTTTCGAAGAAGTTTGGGTTGGGTTCTTTTTTTGTGGTGGTGGTGTTTTTTAAGGAGAGTAATGATTGATGATTACCCGAGACAGGTTCTAGGTTTGTCTAACCTCTGAAAGTATACAGCTTTTAGTTGATGGAGCTTTTGTCCTCAAGTTTTACGTGTTTCCTTCTGAGTAGCGGAGCAAAAAGCAGACCTTAATGTAGCATTCCTGTGCTTTTCAATTTGTGAGATTTCAGTCTCGCCTTTAAAAGATTGTAGTATTCAAACCTGGGCATCTCAGGAGCAGATCCTTTTTAAAAATGGTGGAAAGATTTAGGCAAAATATTTTTTGGTTACGAAGAGATGAACAGAGGTGGGCTTTCCTCAGTGTCCCTACTTGAGCGTTGAAGTCTGTTGTGTAGGTAGCCTGAAGACTCAGGGGCTGTACTGATCTGCCCAGGGCAGATGCTGGTAGGTGGATAGCAGCGTGGAGGAGAGTGATCTTTTCCACTTGCCAGAGTTCAGTTGCAGATTTTCATTAAGGTGCTGCTCACCTTGGGTTTGGGGAAAGCCGCAAGGTGGTGTAGCTTGATGGAAAGGAAACATGCTCTGCCTACACATCTGTCTTCATAGAAATTACTTGAATGGACTTACAGAATAGCAGTCAATGAAATTGTGGCTTGCATACCATCATTCTGCAGAAAAATCCCACCCTGATTTTTAGTTGCTGTGCATCAGTCTATGATACTCAGTATTACACTGTTTGTGCTAAGTAGTGCTATAACGATTGACTAACCATAAGCAGGGCAGGCCTGCTAGCTGCCTTCTCAAATCATGTTTGTGGTCACAACCTTTTGTGCAGAACTGAATTCTGTGAAGGTGTTAGGCATACTATAATCATGAGCTCTTTCTCAAGAGAAACAGGACATAGGTGCAAGGCTGCTCAGCATACAACAGAAAAGAATCTCTAATTCCTTGTATGCAAAGAACATGAGAGCCTGAAGAGCTTTAGATCCCCCTGGATTTTGGGGCACAGGCTTTGAGAGTTACATACCTCCACTGGACTCCTCATATTGGCCAAAGGGCAGGGTCGGATGTGTCGTGGAGGCTCTAGCAGGAGCAGTTTAAAAAGTTGTTACCACACCCACGTGTTGTTCCACCCTCTGCTTGAGGTTACTGTTCCCTGGGAAAACAGGCAGAAGAGCATGTCTTCAGTGAGAAATCAGATGGATGTGTTCCTGTGATTTGTTCCTTCAGCCCAGTTACAAGGGTGGTGATTTTCAGTTGGGTGACTGTACAACCTCAAACTGCTACAGAAATCCTCACTGTGAACACTGCCTTCTGATGTTAACTCTGCTTTAGATGTGCTCTATCCATTTTCAGATCTGAGCTGAAGAATGTGTGTGAATACTGTCTTTTGCGCAGAGTTGCCATCGCTCATGTGACAACAGAGCAATTTGCTTCAGGCAGAATTGGAGTTAGTTGGGGCTGGGATTTAACACATTTCCAGGGGGATGTTAAAGCCAACCTGAGCAGTTGCCAGGGGGCTTCTTCACTCCTCTTTCACACCAGCATGAGTTTTCATGTTACTGTATGATGTAGGTTAGATGTAGGAAGCAATTCAGTTGAAATACCTCTTTTTGCTGGATTAATTTTTATTGGCATGTGTTCCCCTGTCTGGCTTGCTGTACAGCACGCTTCTGCTGGCATACGGCGGTTGGGGGTCCAGTGCAGGAACAACGAGAGGTGGAGGGGCAGACATTGTATGAACCAGTACCGGCACTGAAGAGGGCTTTGAACTACCCTCTTAGTTGTTCTGAATTAATCTCTTCTGTTGTTTGTCTTTATATTGTGTTTGAGTGAATTAAGGATCATTGCTGTTGCTCGTCAAAGGAGCAGCATTGTGGGTGAGAGCGGTAGTAGTCTCTTGTAGCAGCTAGGCCTGGAAGATGTCTCTCTGTGGTTTTCATGGGTTGTCTTAGGTCATGCAGGAAGTGTTCGCCAGATGAGTAGATTTGATATTCGTATTGGACAATTATTTTCTGGTGAAGCTCTCTTGTAGTCTTTCAGAATATTTTTGGAGAAACTTACATAACTTCTGCTTTGTGTGGGCAGTACAGATTGAAATGAGTACCATTCAGTAACTCAAGAATTCTCACAAAATTTTTGAATGCTGTCTCTATGGATGCACGTGGTCGTTTACATTACTGCACTATATCTCTCGCTTGAATCATTCTGGACTATGAATAGGAATTCTTCATGCATGTGTCCTTCTTTGTTCCCTGAGGCACCTCCGAGTCTCAGCTTACCTGGAGGTGTGTTGATTTGGAGTGTCAGGGTGTCTGTGAGTTCACAGAACATCTCAACATAAACATTTCAGATTTTGAGTTCCGTAACAGCCATAAAATTGTACTTAAGAATTCTTACTTTTTTTATCAGTCTCTAAAAGAGAACCAGATCAGGGAGCTGATCAGACTTTTCAGTGCCTGCAGTTGGCACTTATTATTTTTCTCTTGAAGCCCAGTTCAACTGCTCACTCTAAAATGGTACACTGTAAACAGAGATTCAGCTGTCTGTGGGCTGGAGATGAGGGTGGACAGCTGTAAGCAAAACCCCTGTCAACTGTATGACGCTGTACCATTTGTGCACGTGAATCAGAGCCCAAAAGCAGGGAGACTACCTATTAATATTTGTGACAGTAGGACAATACTGCAAGTGTAGTATAGGGAACTGTGGTATAAACAGCATTAAAACCATAGTGCAATGACCTCAGTTCTTTCCAGAATGGGAGAACTTTGTTTCTTTAAGCAATGTGTAAAAATGAGAAATAAAAGAAAAATTGAGTTTGTGTGAATGCTGTTGTTTTCAGTGTGGCCTGTGATTATGTTTTGGGAGAAGGAAGCTGACCTATTGGTCAGCATTTGTCAACAGTGTTGCTGGAAGAAAAGGTATCATAGATGTTAAGACGTTAAGCTAAGCTTTAAAAAAAAAAAAAAGCAAAGGCAAAACCCTTAAAACATGCAACTACATATGAATATTGAGGGATTGAGATTACTGTAGAAATGAACTGAAGAATTAATGCCGTATCGGCGATGCTGATTTTCATTCGTGTTCCAGAGTGATAATTGTAGCAGCTGGTAAGTTGTGTTTGTTGAGACAGACGTGTGTTTTTCAGATAGCTGTGCTGATGGAAGAGTTTACCTACTGTCCCATGCCAGCTGCTTGTCAGCAGTCCTGTCCCAAACACTAGTTTCCTCACATCTACCAGTGGAAATACTTATGAGTGCTCCTTTTGTGTTAACAAAGGTCTGTTTAAATCATCTAAACTAACCTGATTTTGATCAAAAATGAATAAGGACTGCTGACTGACAGTAGGTTCAAGAGTAGCAATGATTTTGTCCCTCTGTCTTTGGCGGATACAGGGGGGGGTGTGACTGAATAGTCGTATGATACCATGTCATGTCATGGCTTGGCTTTTTAGCGTAGTGAACACCTTACAGATAGTAATCAATCGGCTTCATCGTTTCCTGTCGCTTGGTACACAAAGGGAACCAAGAAGTACTTTTGGTGTGAAGATATGAGGGGGCAATGGCAGCATCTGTTTCTTCGTTAAGTATGTTGGGCATCTGTAAGACAGTCAGATACTTGTTTGAGTTCAGTTGCTAAGCTTGAAGATACCACTTTGAATGTTTTGTGTACCATAAAAGTGATGCATAAGGTAAAGACGTACAAGCCTTGATAAGTTGTGCAGTGATTACTGACCTTTGTAAATGCAGAAAGTAAATTACCTTATTGACCATTAAGCAAGGGCTTGGTGGTGTTTTAAAAAAAAAAAAAAAAAAAAAAGGGGAGAGGTAACAGTTCCAGAAGGTCAATGAACTTGGCAGAATGTTGAACTCTTTTGCTGGAGCTTATCAAGTGTACTGTAAAGTTAGCAGAGAGCTGTTCAGTTTGAACATTTTACATAAAGATGAGGTTAATGTATGCTGAACTGTGTACTTGAATGTCAAAGCACAGGCTTACGTTCCTTACACTACAGCAGCAAGTGTCCTAATCAAACCTCATAAAAATACATTTCTAGTCTGTTTGGAAATTCCAGTGAATCTTCCAGATACACTGTGCAAGTGCACAAATTGAATTGATAGAGGCAATAGTAGCAGAGGGGAAAAAAAAAAAAACAACCTGCTCAAGTGAAAATGTGGAAAATGTGTTGGCAAGATGTTTGTAACTTCAGTAAGGACTTAGGAGTTTTCTATTATTCAGGCTGTTACGTCTTTTAATTCAGAAAAGAATATTTTAACATTAGTTAAGCATGATTTTTCACATTGCTAAGGCTGTATTAAGCCCTTTCTGAGGAGGAAACACTGTAATCTTGGTTGTTTGTTTCTATTTCATTAAATATGAAAATACTTATATTGTAGGTTTTCTTAATCTCCTACAATGTATGCATTCCCTTTTCGAGACTGTTTGCTCAGAAGTATCTTGCAGAAAAATGCCATGATATGTATTTTGCATATGAAAAACAGTATATTTAAATACATAATATGTAAAGTGGTGGTCATAAAACAGCAAAAAAAGAAAGATAATATCCCTTGTGGCAGAACAGGTGATTTAATATTTTAGTGTCTTATGTTCTTTTTTGACAAGTGTAACTTTAAAATTATTTGTTCTTTAGACATGTGACTTAATGGAATACGTATTACTATGCGGTGTAGACCTGTTTCAGAAACAATGTTTTGGTTTTGTCTTAAACAGGACACCCTGATTGTTTGGTCAGAAGCAGAAAACTACGATTTAGCACTGAGTTTTCAAGAAAAAGCTGGCTGTGATGAAATTTGGGAAAAAATCTGCCAGGTACAGTTAACTAATTATTCCGTTTCTTCCAGATGTTTTAGTGTCTTCTATAACTTCATGTATTTGTGCTGTAATTTTTAAACCTACTTGTAAAATAAATACATGTGTCATTATTTTCTGTGGCTTTTCTGTGTAAGATCTTAAGTTGCCACTATTTAGAACACTAGTTGTTTTCGTAATTGAATTCCACACTTTTGAAAAATCAATGTAATGACGAAACTCAGGTGTCAGGCATTTTAGGGGTCAGTTGTTTGTATCAAAAAGGGGAATAGCGGAGTACCACGTTTTAATTGTCCTTCTCCCTGGCAGCCTTAGGAAGCTGTCTTGTTGGCGTGTGGTGGGACTGAGGATGTGTTGGAATGCATAAGGAGCTAGATAGTTCGCTGTGAGAGACGCAGAGGTGGCCTTGCTATGTGAGCTCAAAAATGTCAGCGATATTTTTGTCATCATACCTGGGTTTTTTTGAATATCTGCGTCTTACGGGTATTTTGATCCTCATTGTTTTATTACAAATCACTTTAGATTTTATACGTTCAACTCTGGAAGTAACAAGTCAATGGAGTTGCACCTGTGTGTACTTAAAAGAAGAAACCTGGGGTTTCATACTTGGAATTTATCACAACCTTCTCGGATTTTGAAATGATGCCACGTAAAGCTGTTAACTAAAGAAACAGAACTCAAATTTCCTAGCAGTTTTCTTTGAACTAGCTAGGCAATGTAGATGCATTCCTAATCTTAGCACGTGTGGGGGTATAATGTCTTCTCAGCAAGTTCTGAAGTACTGTTGTTGAAAGGAACCAATCCTAGTAACTGCAAGTATATGCATTTAATAAATAGCCTGGGTTTTAGGTTGGTTCTAAATTAGGGCTGAGCTGACAACCAGTCTGAGAGGGAGGTCTTCATGTCATCAGACAATATAAACCTTTAGCCTTAGGCTCTTTCATCAGATTCCAGAACTCTTCCTGCGTAACGTGATCCTTTGTGATGCTCTTAGGGTGTGTTGATTTGATTTTTTGACAAACATACTGTGGAGGATAACGGTAGTGACTGTAGAATTTAGAGGCAGCAAACTTAGACCTCTGCAGGGCTAGACGTTTTCCAAGCAACTGAAGGTATAAAGGTGTTTACTACGCACATGTTATTTAAGTTATTGACCTGATTATTTTTATGTATGTTTTGGGATGAGACAGTAATTGTGTGCACTCTGTTCTTAGGTTCAAGGTAAGGATCCTTCAGTGGAAGTCACCCAGGACCTTATTGAGTCAGAAGAGGAACACATAGAAGAAATGCCTGAAACTAGTCCTTTGATTGACCTTCCTACTTGTGAACTCAACAAACTTGAAGAGATTGCTGACCTAGTTACCTCTGTTCTCTCCTCACCCATCCGTAGAGAAAAGCTAGCGCTGGCCTTGGAGAATGAAGGCTATATTAAAAAACTACTACAGCTTTTCCAAGTCTGTGAGAATTTAGAGAACACCGAAGGCTTACATCATTTGTATGAAATTATTAGAGGAATTTTGTTCCTCAACAAAGCAACTCTGTTTGAGGTGATGTTTTCTGATGAGTGTATTATGGATGTTGTTGGATGCCTTGAGTATGATCCTTCTTTGGCTCAGCCAAAACGGCACAGGGAGTTCTTGACCAAAACAGCAAAATTTAAGGAGGTTATTCCTATAACAGACTCTGAACTCAGGCAAAAAATCCACCAGACTTACAGGGTACAGTATATTCAGGACATCATCTTGCCGACACCATCTGTTTTTGAAGAGAATTTTCTTTCTACCCTCACTTCCTTTATTTTCTTCAACAAAGTTGAGATTGTCAGTATGTTGCAGGTAAGTGCTTTTTAATACGGCATAGATGGATTATGTATAGATACCTCTAGCTGTAGTTTCGAAATTGATTCCGGCTCCTTAAGACTATGTAAGTTAATCATACATGCTTTCATTTACATAATGTTTTGAATGCTTCCACTTGTTTCTGATACCTTTTGTTTCTTATTTTAAAAATTACAGATTTCAGGTGTGTATTTTACTTTTTTTAATGGGTTGTAAACAGTTAAAGGTTCATCTTGATTGACAAGCAACATAAACATTTTGAGCTGGTTTTGTATAGACGTTTAGGGAACAAGCAACTTTTTGTATTATACATCAGGGACATTTGTGACATCTTCATAACAAATTCTGAATCGGTGGTTCAAAAGAGCATGTTCAGAACCGTTCCTGTTATACTTCTGTTACTTTATGGTACTAATTTCAAATGTTCTTGTTGCAGTATAAAGTAATTCTTTTTCTTTTTTCTTCATACTGATACACAAAAGTAATAATTGACCAACATGTTACCATGTCAAAAGACTTACTGAATACTTTGTAGTCAGGAGCAGGCTTAAAAGTAGTTGAGTGTGACACCCAAGCTGGACTGTGGAAGGAGCCTTGGTGAAGAGCTGTGTGTGAACTTCATGACATTTGGAGTATTTTCAGATTTTCAGTTCATATTTTGTTGTGCAAACGAATGGATACCAAAGTGGTTTTATTCTGTTTCTGATATACATCCTTAGAAAAATGGTACGTTTGTGTAGAATAGAACATCAGAAACCTGTTGGTTTGTTTTGAGTGTGGATAGTCTCTGTGAAATAGGAAGATGTGTCAAGTTGAAGGAGAGAGCAGTAAAATTGTGGGAGGAGAGAGGCACTGGGGAGGTAACATTGCCATAAGGAAGATTTCTAAAGAATGCAATAGATAACAGGGAAAAATCAGAACTATGGAACTGCATGGATAAGCTTTTGGACTTCTTTCTAGTTTGATTAAATAGCAGGAAGAAACTAAAAAGTAAATCCCATTTGCAAAGTTAATGGCTTTATATTAAATAAATCTTTCTCTTTTTTATTCTTTTCCATATATTACTTTTCTAAAACTAAATTAAATTCAGTATCGTTCTCCTGAGGCCGCAGTCCGGCTTCCATTTAGAGGTTTTTAACTTTGTAAACGTCTTGGTTTTTTCATTTAAGTTTTACTGTACTGAATGTTTAATTGTGCCTTAACAGAAAACTTACGATTTGCTGTTACCTCTGGTACTCTTTTGCTACTCTCAGTCACTGCCATCTTTGCTGCAGTAGAGAGAGTATGTGGCACATTAGGTTTGCCTATCTGTTTTAAATACTGTAATTGAGACATGCATGTTGATTTACAAATAATGTTGATGTTATATGTCATTTGAGCTGCCTTGAGAGTTACAAACTACGAAGAAAGCACACATGGAAAAGATGTTACTGATAGCACGCTTGAGGAAAATTACATGGTAGTGTGGACCTCAGGTTCAGGACTGTGTTTTCAGTCCCCTGGTGTAAATCAGCTTTTTGTTGTGGCACAAGAACTCTAAAGCTTCTTTGGGTTTGGTGAACACATTAGAAGTCTTGTTACCCTAAGTACACCGGCAAAGCTCCCTAGGAGAATGCAGTTTATAGGAGTAACAGATTGTGTTTGCTACGGCAGTAAAGCTCCTTTCTACGTGCTGTGAAGCAGTAGATCCCAGTGCTGCTATTGGTGAAGTGCAGTCACATGGGAAACGGAGCGAGCATGGAAAACAAGCCGAGGTCCTTCCTGTGCTTTAGGACATCAGGACTACACTGTGTGGCAGCCTTATACAAGCAAGAGTTCTTTCTGTTGCCGAGTGTTCTGTAGTAGGGATTTTCTAGTCTATCTGTTGTTGATTGTGGTACGTTTGTGTTGTGGTTTTTTGGGGTTTTTTTTTAACAGGCTTAATTAAGGTGTTAAAGCCAGCAAAGCTTAGAATAAGCTACTAAGTCTGTGTGTGTTGCACTATCTCTGATGTTGATTCCAGGTATCATTTGTATGTAAAGCACTTCTCTTCCCATGTCTTA
>NW_009648550.1:2282742-2314506 GCF_000708025.1 Charadrius vociferus | reverse complement strand
TGTCAAAATTCTGTATTATGTTAGCCTAATAAAGCACACAGATTTTAGCAACAGCACACAGAAGAACAGAAAAGCAAGCACCCTCTACATTATGCAATGTAATGTTTATTTATTGGAATCCTGCTGTTCCGTTCATGATTGTTCAATGCATAAGTAAAGTTTATAGAATTGAATCACTACAGTGATGCATAATTTTGTAATGCTGTAGCATAACGTTACTATTTGCTTTAAGATTTGTGTCGTACTTAAAAGGTAATGGAGACATTTGATTTGAGAGAATGCCAATGCTACTTTCCACGTGAAGGAGTGCAGAGCTATTGATGTACAGAGAGGGCAGGAAGTGCCCAAACAGTTGAGAGATGATGATGTTCACGCTGGTTTTCTTGTACTGCTTGAGTTTTAAGCAATGGTGTAACTGAAACACTTCACAAGAACTGAAATGTTGTCCTATATATACTTGAAAATAAATATATCTTGGCAGTAGAGGATCTGAATGTGAAAAGCAAGTAATTCTCAAAAACGTTTTACAGATTGGAAAAGCTGAACTTCCTGCAAGCAGGGAGCTCATTTTCAGAACAAGGTTAATGGGGACACGGCTGCAGCAAACTGGTAATATGTCGATCTGGTCACCCTGGCATAGATGGACTGAAAAAATGTTTGCAATGCTGCAGATCGAAATAGGGTAACTGATACACATCTGATGTTGACGGTGTAGTGCGAGCCGCGTAGATACAACATGGTAAAAATTGTAGCGCGAGTGTCAGTTTCAAGTGTAGAAGTGTCTAGGCTGCCTCCCTGGAAGGTGACGCGCAAGATACAGGGAGGGAGCCTGGAACAAAGACTCTAATTTTCAATAATTTTGATGCCTGGGGGAGTGTGGCAAACCATACAGTGAGTGTGTGGGGTAGGGCAGAGCTGTAAACCCCAGGGGGTGGCATGGCAGAGAAGGGAAGGAAATGACACCTTCTTTGGAGCCTAATCGTCTAGAAGGCAGTTTTAGTAGTCATCACCTATGCTCAGCTTAACGTATGGTTCTGGTCTCCTGGACCTGCACTCCCTCTGCTGCACAGAATGAGTGCTGAAACAGTGCACTGGAAATGATCTTCCCAAATGTGTACTCTTGCATTTCCCTTTTTTGTGGTAAAATGAAGGTGTGGAGAGCAAAGAAAAAAAAACAACTTATCTACCAAATCTACTAATGCATGGTTTTTTTGTTTATAACTAAGCATCATAGTTAAGCTTAAATTAAGTTTGACTTTCTACAGTGTGGGATCCGATATAGATCAATGTTTTAACTTTGAAGAGGCATTGTGTTGTAAGTCATATTCTTCTTGTGTTACATAGGAAGATGAGAAATTTTTGTCTGAAGTTTTTGCACAATTAACAGATGAAGCTACAGATGATGACAAACGATGTGAATTGGTAAGTCAGTAGTCTTTGCAATTCTTTGAATGCTTTAAACCACAGAGAAGTAGAAATACTGAAACTGTTTTAGTTCTGCGATCATTGAGGTATTTCTGTAACCACAGAATAATTTCTAATGTAGCTTAATCTCCGTTTATGTACTCATAAAATCATAGAATGGTTTAGGTTGGAAGGGACCTTAAAGATCATCTACTTCCAACCTCCCTGCCGTGGGCAGGGACTCACTAGAAAAATATTTCTTGTGAGGTAAGCTGTGATTTATTTCTCCTAATTAATTATTTTATTGTTGAGAAAGTGCTAGCACTGAGCTGACGTCCTAGACTTAAAGGTATACTTTCTTCTAAGTACTCTTCAATATACCATATCGCTTCTATTTGTCATTTAATCACTGTACTTTACTCATTCAAAAAGATCTTTTAAGTCCAATGACTGAGGATTACCAGTATTCCCTTAATATATATATTACAAACTTTATTTATCCTTTAATATGTTTATCAGCTTAATTTGCCTTGTTAAAATCTTGCTTTCAGCAACAGAAGTATCTTTGTTTGACAGAAGTATAAATCCTTCTATGCTAGGTGTGATAATAGCTACAAAGTGACTGTGTCTTTTTCTGTGTAAATTTCAACCTCTGAATTTTCTTTGTTTTTACTTTCTTTTGCTTTCCCTTTGTTGATGTTGTTAAAGGTTGGAGGAGAAAGGACTGGAATAATACTATTTGCTAGGAAGGCACATACCAGCCAGTACACAAACTCTGATACAAATTGTAACAGTTTCCTACATTCAGAAAGTGTTCTGAATCAAATACATTTAAAGTTATTTTTTTCCTATACGATAGGTTAATTTTTTCAAGGAATTCTGCGCGTTTTCTCAAACGTTACAACCTCAGAACAGAGATGCGTTTTTCAAAACATTGGCAAAATTGGGAATTCTTCCAGCTCTTGAAATTGTAATGGTAAGTGAAAACTTAAAGCTGATTTTAGTAAAATTTAAAAACCCCACAGCCATTTAACCAGTTTTTCAGATCTGCTGAGCACCTCTATGTTGGTTTGATTGGACAGCTTTGCTCTGCTGAAAGTTGAAGTTTATTGTAATGTTCGGAATCCAAAAGATGTCCGCAATTTTCTGAAGTAGCCTAACTTTATTGCTATTATTATTTTCACTTTGCATGATGGAGAAGTCTGTGGTAAATGCAGTCCTTTTGACAATGTAGTGTAAAAATTGAAAGATGCACTTTTTCATGTGGCAGCTTGATTTTTTTTTTTCTGTTGTTGTTGGAACAGTGCCAAAGAAGTATTTTTAGATAATCTTGAACTGTTAGCTTGTTGCTATCCAAAAGATCACGTAATCCTGTCTTTTCAGAGGTATAAAGCAGATTAATCTATCTTAATCAGCAATGTGAAAACAATTTTTTTTTTCACTCCTTTGGTTGAAGCAGCTATTGCTGCCTGACCGTTGCAATTCACATGTCAGTGCTGTTGTTGCTCAAAAACTACAAATTCCGTGTTTTTTATATTCTAGAGTAACAACCTGTGAAGTTACCAAAGGACATTGACTGTTACGAAAACATAAAAGTCATATAGATGTTCAGTGATTAGATGAACCATAATCTTACTATTCTTTTCCTGGGCCAGAACAGTCCAAATGGTTCCTGTTACGTTAATATTTTAGGCTTAGGAATTGTACAGTTATCAGAGAAAGTTTCATACCTTAAGGAAAATTATTAATTCTTGTTGTCTATGAATGAGTACAGAACAAACTGATTTGTGTAGTCAGTCCTTTTGTACAACATAAATAAACCATGGATAACAGGTACAGAATATTAGTCTCTTAAATATTCTAGCAAGTAGCACAATATAAATGTTTCCTGCCTAAGTTAGGGTTGTCACATTCACAGAAATCCTTGTATTCTTTCTAAATGAGGGAAATAGTGGGGAAAAATGTTTTGCTGTGGGTTTGGTTTTTTTTCTGTAACTATTACTGTCTCTCTCATAGAAACTTTTGTAATAAAATGTTCTCGAAACTTTTAAGTCCCTATTCTTTGCCACTTCACTTGACAATAAATACCAAACTTGATTTACTGCAATAAATTGATCTCTTTTTTTTTTGTTAGGGAATGGATGATCTGCAAGTTAGATCTGCTGCTACAGATATATTTTCTTATCTAGTAGAATTTAGTCCATCCATGGTCCGAGAATTTGTAATGCAAGAGGCCCAGCAGAGTGATGATGTAAGTAAAAGCTTTTGGAGTTTGAACATACTAGTTTTAGAGTAAACAGGAAAAAAAAAAAAAAGATAATTAAAAAAAAAAAAAGGCAAAACAAACCTCTCCAGCAATTGGAGTACAGTTAGCCCAAAAATGTAGGTAGTAGAAACAGGAAAAAGTAGATTTAAGATATAAAAATTTCTGAGCATGTTGGTGTTCCATGTGTTTACAGTAAAAAAATCGTAGCTCTGCCTACCAGTGATTTTAGGTGAGGAGGGTTGTGCTTCACAGAACTCCGGTATCTAAATGCAACTCTCTCAGTTTTTCAGTTTCACTTAGGTTTTACGGGGGAAATCGTTCCACTCCTGAAACTGTGTCTAATTATTTTGCGGTTTGTTTGGTTTGTTTTTTTTCAGGATATCCTCCTCATCAATGTGGTCATTGAGCAGATGATCTGCGATACTGATCCGGAACTTGGGGGAGCTGTTCAGCTAATGGGGCTCTTGCGCACTCTGATAGATCCAGAGAATATGTTGGCCACAGCTAATGTAAGGAAACACAAAGGGGTAAAGACCTTTACTGTCTCAGCAAAATGAAAAGCCTGATATTTACTGCTCTTAGTGTGGTGGAGGATAAAAAAAAAGAGATTTTTATTCTTTTTTGACCATGTTGTGTATGGTCTGATACTGAATTTAAACAAGCTAAAAAATAGGCTAAAATTCCCATTAACTTTTGATAAAAGGTATGTGTATGTGGTATTGTGCAAGTGTTTAATAAACTAAGCAGTCCTGTGCTTCAGTGAAGTAGCACATTTGCATCCATGGCAGGGCAATTTTGGTGATAGCTAGGTTGGTTTGCTGTGGCTCAGGTCTTTTCCCAAAATTAAGAAAGGTATCTTATTTGAGTGACGGTAATGTTGCAGAACCAGCTCATAAGATACAGGCAAACCTGGGGGAGTTGACAGAATTATTTGTAAGCTGTCTTTGTTGTTACTCTTTCTTACTTAAAAGAAAGTATACAAATGCAAGTATTTATTAAAGTTATGTTTGTTTTAGAAAACGGAAAAAAGTGAATTTCTCAATTTCTTCTACAACCATTGTATGCATGTTCTTACTGCACCGCTTCTGGCTAATACATCAGAAGATAAATGTGAAAAAGGTAATGTTACTTCCACCCACCTTGTTTTAAATATTACCATGTTTTCTAGTGACTTGCAGTCCTGGTAAGAGGGATAAGCCTGTGGTCTGAGCTGGGAATACGCTTGCTGCAAACCGTTGTTCCCCCAGGGATAAGGGTTCTGTAGGCAGAAGTTTTAATAGGCCTTTATTCCAGCTTTGAATGCCAACGTACCTTTATGCTGTGCTTTGTAAAATATGTATTTTCTTGATGTGTATTGTTAGCTGTATATGTTTCACTAGTATAATTTTAAAGCAGGGACTGTCTTTAGTTCACAAGTACTTTTTTCTAAAAGTTTACAAAAATGCTGTGACGTTCATCAGTGGTTAGGCGATTCCAGGCATTGGGTGTGCTCAGGTGATTAACTCCAGAAGCTAGTTTTCACTTGGCTGTAGTATAGAAATGCTGAAAGAAATCTATGCAAAGAAATACAACTTGGAACTACTTTATCTTGTTTCTTCTTTTATTTTTCCTGGTAACAGTAAAAGGATTGGAAATCTTTTTGGTGCGCACACAAATAACACTCGCTAGTTTGCCTCTAGTGCTTTACAAACAGAAATTTAACATCATTACAGCCTCTTGAGTCAGACTTTTTTCTGAGTAGTCTTTCAAGAGATTAAATCAAACCAATACGTATTTGGTAAAAAGATTTCTTTCATCTTATCCATCTTCTGATATGAAGTGTTAAGTAAAAAAAAAAAAATACGCATTTTATACAAATAAAACTTGTAGAATACCTGTAGTTCTCATTTTATAATATTATTTGAAAAATTTAGAGTAGGCACTTTCTTTTAGTCTGGGTAGGAATACTATTCGTGAGTATTAGATTGTGTTTTCACCTAGTTGAATCTGAAACTTTGTAAAGTAAATTGAATGTATAAATCTCATCTGGCATGCATTCTTGCTGTATGTTTATTTCCCTATAGCTTACAGAAACTTTTGACTCTACAAAAAGTTTGAACAGCTGGTAGAATTAATTGTTTATCCCCATTGTTTAAATATTTACAGTGCTTTGAAAACCTTTTTCTGATTTTCGTTTTTATTTTCTATTTATCAGATGCAGTAGTTGGGTCCACTAAGAGTAACACAATTTGTCCTGGTGAGTTTTAATTGACCTTGAGTTTTGAAAGTTTTCTTGTGTGGTGTGGTTTGTTTTTTTTTTTTAAAAAAAAAAAGTTAGATATGTCCATACTTTATTTTTTTAAATACGTTTTATTGAAATAGATGTAGGTGCTTTGCTTCATTTGAGATGACAGGAAGCTGAAGGAACATTTTCATCTGCTTTTAGTTACTGGGTTTCACTTTTTTTTCCCAGTCTACCTTGCTACTGAATGTTTAGTACATATTCTAATAACATTGATTTAAAGAGACCTAGCTGAGCTTTTACAGTTTGGATTTTTATCTGTGCAGTCTTTTTTGAGCACTATGAAAAGACATTGCTAATTAGGTTCACACGAATACAGATCTGACTGGCTTTAACTACATACCATTAGTCTGGATTGCCGTAATCAGTAACTCACTGATCCTGAAAGAAGTCCCACTGCCAATTTGGGGCAATTTTTTGACTGAAAAAAAAAGAAAAAAAAGCCAAATTTGTGTGCATTGTTTTGTTCTGATCCAACATCCCGCTTCCTAAAGCAATCCAGTGTGCCACTAAAAACATGTCAGGAACTGTATTAGCGCCCAAGCTTGGTGGTGATTTGGTGCATAACTACTTTTTTTTAGTATAACTTAAGGCATTAATTTTTCTTTCAGATAATTATCAAACGGCACAACTACTTGCCTTAATTTTGGAGCTGCTTACTTTTTGTGTGGAACACCACACGTATCACATCAAGAATTACATTATGAACAAAGATTTGCTAAGAAGAGTACTGGTCTTGATGAATTCAAAACACACATTTCTGGCCTTGTGTGAGTACGGAGCTGATGTGATTTCGTTCTTCCGGGCTTTGTATGTACTGTGTGGAATGTATAGGAGTAAAAGTTTATATACTTAAATTCAAAATTCATGCTAATTTCCTATTTATTAGTGACTAACCGTTAAGTACTTTTGAAAAACAGTTAACAGATGTCCGTTAATGTAGACCAATGCAGTTTACGGTGAAAGGGGAATTGTATCTTTTGAAATCCACAGTGATCCTTTTCTGTCTTTATGACAGTGAGGATGATTTGTGATCAGCTGTCTTACCTCATTGAAGTGGAAATACTGTCATTTCTTAATAACGTCATAAATCTAGTGCTCCTTGTGGAGAGTGAATGAAATTTTGTAAACCCTTGTATTTAAAGAATAGGGGCTGATTCTGGGAGGTGAACTCAGAGAAGGACAGGAATGAGCTAATAGTTTAACTTCACATGTGCTAAAGTTTATTGCTGCTGTATTTCAAAAAGAAATTAATGGACTCTGATCACATTCAAATACGCAGGAAAGTCAAAGAATGAAAGAAAGGTTACCTGTCAGCAAATGTTTCTTCTGAACTTTCAGAAGGTGCTTTTAATGCTCTTCGTTTGGGGGCGCATCTTCCTCTCAGTAATGTCTCTTTTTTTTCATTTGTTTCCAAGAGAAGCAGACTGGAACCCTGGCGTGTAGTTACTAAATTCTGGAATTTCTTTCTTCATATAGGTGCTCTTCGCTTTATGAGGAGGATAATTGGCCTAAAAGATGAATTTTATAACCGTTATATCACCAAGGGAAACCTGTTTGAACCAGTTATAAATGCTCTGTTGGATAATGGAACTAGGTACAACCTGCTCAACTCTGCTGTGATTGAGCTGTTTGAGTTCATCAGAGTGGTAAGTTAAGCAGCTTCTTCAGCTCTTACACATGTGGCATCTCGGGTAGAAATACAAAATGCAAATCTTTCCCTTGTAGTGTATTACTACTTAAAATTATAAACTAAAAATCCCATAGATAAATATTCCAAGAGAAAGGAGGCAGTAAGCTGCTTTGTGCTTGTTTTACTTGATTGTCCCATCACAGAGTATGTGTTGGCCCTATTTATGTGTAAGTCTGTGTAAGCGTCCTATAGATTAAACTCTTCTAAGTGGTTGGATGAGTTGTTATTAGACCAAGCTTTGAAGTGAGGAATTAAGTGAAATAGGTTATATATGAGTAAATCTGGGTATTGTTGGGTCTAAATGAGACTAATTTGGCTATAAATTTAAATGATCATTGTCCTTTAAAATCCTACATGCGTGCTTCCTTAGCCAGTGTCAGCTTTGAATCAGTAGCTTTTCCACCGGCGGCCTTTGTGGGAACAGTGTGTATGCGGACAGGACAGACAGGACAAGCAGGAGCACCCAGTTTGTTGTATTGCTGGGGTAGAAAACAAAGACTTGCAACAGCTCCTGAGCTACGCGCTGTGAATGCCTTGATGTGTGGGAGTCTTCTCAGAGAATCTTTGTAGTCTGTGAAAACAAAGGGCAGTTTTTAGTTGTAGGGTATCATAGCTGCTGAATTTTCCAGCAAGAAGAAAATGCATTCAGGTGACTTTTGCCAGTGTGGTATGAGAGTTAAGATTTGCCTGATATGGTGAGGCTCGTTAGAGGGTGACGGACCAAAAGGTGCCTCATCCCATGTCTGCTGCTGGAGTTACGGAGGACTAGAAAGAGCTAAAACTTAGGGGGAGAGCAGGGCACAGCTAAACTCCTGGGTTTTTTCAAGAAGGCTTAATTCTAGATAGCAAGAATCATGGATTAATCAAACTAGCACAAATAGAATTGGGACAGTACTGAGTATATTGTCTGTTTATGTGGGAAATGTAATAATTATTTCTAGATTTCAGCTTTTTTATTAAGGAAAAACCTCATGACTTCACGTTTGTTCTTAACAATAATGTTTTTACTTTGGACAACGAATCGGTTATTTTCAAAACTAAACTCTCTAAAGCTTTCCGAACTTCTGCATATTAATATTTGAGACTGAAACCCATTTTGTTCTTATGCAGGAAGATATTAAGTCCCTTATTGCACATATAGTTGAAAACTTTTATAATGCACTTGAATCTATCGAATATGTTCAGACATTCAAGGGATTGAAGACAAAATATGAGCAAGAAAAAGACCGACAAAACCAGAAACTGAACAGGTACGACCCAGTTTATGTATTCTGAGACTTTTATTGAATGTCATTATGTAGTATCTTCTTGCTGCTGGTTGGGTTGTTTTCTTTCCTAGAAGGCAGAAAAAGCAGAAGGCTGGGTTTGTTTTTTCATTCTTGATGAGATCTTCAATTAGAGTAAAGCCCCATCTGGCTTTCTTTGTGGCCTACTGTGGTACAAGTTCATATTTGTCAGTATGTTAAATGTTACATTCAGAAAACCCTCAGCTTATGAAGAGCAGAATCTTCCTCTGTCATTCAGAGTGTGGGTTCGGTCTGCCTTATTGTCAGCTGGGCTCTTGGTGAGGCTTACGTTGACGGTAGAACCGGGGACAGAGCTGGACTGCCTTCTCAAATGCCCTGAGTTCACTCTGAAGCATCAGAAGCTATTTCTGATTCTGGCTGAGTTCGAAACAGCAGGCAAAATTTGAATCACTTGTCATGTGTCTCTTACAGTGTTCCATCTATATTGCGTAGCAATAGATTTCGCAGAGATGCAAGAGCCTTAGAGGAGGATGAAGAAATGTGGTTCAATGAAGATGAAGAGGAAGAAGGTGAAGCTGTTGTACCTCCAGTTGAGAAGTCAAAACAGGAGGATGATTTTCCAGATAGCTATGAAAAATTTATGGAAACTAAGAAAGGTATTTACTCAATTTCAGCTTGTCAGCACTGATAGTGCTCTATGGCAGATCCGTGGAGCATCATGTAAACAAACCAGTTGCTGGTGCTCTGTATCGTAAGCAGGAGTAAGGGTATTCCATGTAATTAAGTAATGAATTCCTAACGTGTCTTTGCAAGCTACTTCAGGAGTTAAATTGCTCCAGGTGTGCTTCTAGTTTAAATGCAGTTCAAAAGCAAAACTTTACATGTACGTGTGTGCGCTGAGTGAGTAATGTCCCCATGTCCACAGTGTCTGCGCCATTCTCAGTCTGAATGCTGGCGCGTGCTTGGATGAGGTCAGTAGGTGAGCCATTGGTGTAAACTGAATTAAAAAAAAAAAGTAAGGCGGCTTTTGCCCTATGATTATGCTGTGATGTGGATTGTACAGCTGATGCTTAAGTATATGAAAATGTTTGTCCCTCAGCTAAGGAGAGCGAAGACAAAGAGAATCTTCCAAAAAGGACTTCAGCTGGGGGATTCAAATTCACTTTTTCCCACTCAGCCAGCCCAGCCAATGGTGCAAACGGTGCAAACAGTAAATCCGTGGCAGCTCAGACGTCACCAGCAAGTTCCAATGGCTCCTCTTCAAAGAACGCAACCCTGACCACAGCGGTGACAGCCACGAAGGTGGGAGAACTTGTGCAAAAGCTGCTGTCCTCACTCAGGACAGTGGAACGGTATCATGAGACTTTGCCAGTTGTAGTGTGGTAAGGTCAGCATTAGCCTCTAGGCAAGGGATCTTATTTATGTATAAATTCATCCAATGCCCTGTCTAGCTAAGTCCTTACTAGTTTTGGGGAAGGTTTAAGAAAGTTTTAGGTGGGACTGGAGTCTGTTGGTAATCTGGTGGGCACAGTCTGATCTCGCATTTTCTGCGGAATTTAACTGTTGCCACTCCTCAGCTTTATTAACTGTCCAGTTGCTGCTGGGGGTGGGGGGCATATACATACAGGATTGGGATTTTCTTCTGAATTATGTTAGTGCCCCCCCCCGGCAGAGAGTCCCCCCCCCCCCCCCCCCCCTCCGCTGGGAAAATATCAAGTGTTTTTAAGCAGACAAAATACAGTAAGTGATATCTCTGTTATGTCTTACACAGTTCTGCATGATTTTACCCTTTAGCCTGTAAGGTCCTGAGAGGCTACAGAAAAGGGTGGCAAAATTTTTATTGTATACACCTAAGACTTACCAGTAAAATGGATGTGGAGTGTACACATTAGATTTTGTGACTGTCCAGTTGTGAGCTGAAAGTGATTTTTAAATAATTCTGAGGCCGTATCCATAGAAGCAAGGAAGTTCCAGTACTTTTTTTTTAACCTTGAGGTTCAAAACCATTCTTAAGACAAGTGGATCTTTGAATGAAAAAGGCATTGCCGAGAAGCCTTCTGCAGCTTTGTGTGTCCTGAACAGGTTGGCTGGGGGTTATATACTAAAATTGCACATTCCTGGGTATTTTTTTTTCAATGTGAGATTTTCTTTTTTTCTTTTTAATTGGCAGGGAAGTCTAGTTGGCCTAGTGGATTATCCTGATGATGAAGATGACGATGAAGAGGAGGAGACATCTCCAAGGAAAAGACCACGTCTGGGTTCATAAATGAAACCAAAATGTTGGAATAAGAACTTGTATTATGGGGTTTCAAATGCTGCAACTGTTTTAAGAGCTAAAAAGAATCCGATTCAGAAAGCTTTCTCCCATGAGTATATAAAGATAATACAAGGAGTAGCAAAAGAAACTCAGTATATCAGCTAGAAAGTGTTAGTTCTGTAAACACAAAGCTTCCCAGGAACTTAATATCTTTCTAGTAAGTAAGGAGTCTGCCATTCAGGCTGTCAAAAAAATAAAAATTTTAAAAAAAAAAGTGGGCTAGTATTCACAGAACCTGGATGATGGCTTCTCAGCAAGGAAAGTCTCAGGTGTTGGGAGGGCAGGGGGAGGGAAAGGTATGGTAAACGCTTTTTTTAAAATATTGCAGGGTTTCCCCAGTGTTTAAAAGAACTAGGAAAAAAATTCAAGCTTAAATTTTGAACCCAGTAATCTTAATTTTGTAATGGTGCTGTCAGTTGTGTTCTTTTAGCAATGCCTCTTTTAAAAAAATTTTAAGGGAAAACTAACTGTTTGCATAAGAACAATCCCGATTTGGGGACCATTTATCACCAATTAAATCACATTTCTCATGGTTGGAGGGAGGGACACTGCAGTTATAGTGCATGTTGAGTTGTTTAAAACAGTTAAAAATGAGTTTTAATTTGTATTTTTCGAGAGGAGAAAGTGGAAGCTGGATTCAAAATGGATGGTTTTGCCTATTTTTTCGATTAGACATCTGGTAATATTTATGCCAAGGAATGATCGCTTCCAAAATATGTCCAGGAGCTGCTTGTGTCAAAGCAGTGCTGTACACAGCACACCAGAATGACTGTCGGCTTCAGGGTGTGGAAGATACTGAAATTGAATCGCTTTCCATGTTGTTAAATGAGCTGCCTCGTCTCCGAGCAGCAAGCCATTTTCCTCTTGGCGAGTTTAAATTGCGCAATTGAGGTGGTAATAAGAAACACTAACAGGTTTTTCATAGCGATGGAATTCAGCAGCGTTTTAACACCAAAGTCACTTTGGACCAAGACAGATTTGTTACGAGCAGAACACCGGTCTTTGAGGCAGAATCAACAAGCAGCACCTGAATCTGGGTGTAATACGAAAGCTGCTTTTTTTAAAAAATAAAAGCACATTCCACATAGCAGGTAAGCAAACTGTGACAAAAGTAGGTGAGTTGATGGCGAGTTGATAGAGGCAAACAGTCCAGGTTTTATTTTCAAGAGCAGCAAGTGAACTGTAAATATTTTAATGTTAGTTTGCCCGTATGTGATCTGAGATCATGACAAAGTGAGAGGAAATTTCCCAACAATTAATGTGTCAGAAACGTTAAAATATGAAACCAGCTGCAATCCACCACATAGATCACTCTTGTAATATGTGTTATGGGTCCATTTCTCCTGGAATAGTTTAAACTGAAGCAGTTTCTCTGTTTTGGAGATTTTTGTAGTTAATTTTAATTTTAGCTATTGTTTGGAAAAAGATGGGCTGTCTGTGTAGATATGAAGTATAGTTTTTTTTCCATAAAACAGAAGTTTATTTTGTATTAAAAATACCACTGTACTTGTTTTACACCATTTGTATACATGTGGTGATATTAATGCTGAACTGTAAAATTCAGGAATTAAAATGTGACCCTGTAATTCCATAATGATTGCTTTTGTTTGGTTTGTTGTACATGGTAAGTTAACTCAGAACTTTAAATGTGGCCATTTGAGAATATTTTTTAAGATTAGTTATCCATGCAGTTTTCAGAGTAACTCCATACCACTAGATGAAATCCCAAAGGGAACGTGTGAGTTCTTACCGACACGTAAGCTAGACACAAGGATTCTGATGGATGACAGTTCCTGTGCGTGGACCTGGGGACAATGGTGTTTGCCCTTTGCGGGCTCCAGGCAGCCAAGGACGGGACTCCTGATTTCTCACCTGTGCGATGAAACACCCTCTCAGCTCTGAACACGGAGGATCCGAGGAGTTGTTTGCTGGTAAAGCACAGCTGCAGCGCCATCGCCGTGTGCTTGCCCTCCTGCTGACCATCATCTGGGTTTCTTCCTGATGAGTCCTTTTTCTCCGTCGGTAACAATGATTAACTTCCTCCAGCGCTATACGTGCTACTCGAGCAGCAGAGTTACGCAGTATGTGCCTTTACTAACCTGAGGCTGAGAAAATGCATCGCCTGGTCTGTGGACCTGAGTTGTCCTGATTCTCTTTAACAGCTACCCAAAACAAGTTCTCTGAGGGTCTCTGACTGAAGCGTGTTAGTCTTTACTCTGTTCCCCACCACCCCAGCTCTTCCCTGAAGTACTGTCAGGAGCTTTAAAAAATACATTCAGACCAACATGAGGGTTTTTTTACAGCAAAAACAAGAATGTAATGAATTTTTATAGTTACTAGAAAAAGACTGTGTAAAGTGGCATTAGATGTCCCATTTAAAAAAAAAAAAAATCCCTGTAGAAGGTGACACACAGCATTCTTTTTAACTGGCTTTTGTCTGGGGCTGTCACCCCGTTTCCCAGTCTTACCTGGTGGGTTCCGCCTGTTCCCATGTCTGGGGTCCTTCCACTACCACTCTTTTTGGAAAAGAAAAGAACATCTGCCAACATGTATCAGTTATAAATGCTATTTTAATAAAAAGTTACATGAAACTGGACTTGGTTGGGTTGTTTCTTTTAATGTGAGTTACTGTTGCAGGCAGCTGTGTAATGAGGCTGCGCAGAGGACAGCCTCTCTGCCCTGCCTCCTTTAAGTCTGTCAGAGCCAAACCGGTAAACAAGATTTTAAAGGCTGCTACTTTGAAACTGAATTGCTGGTGACATCCCTAGCTTTTACTTTTTAACTAAAGCAATTGTTTTTACTTAAAGTTGGACATAAGATCAAAATTGGACCTAAGGACTGGGAAACTGCCACAAAAGTATGTAAAGCAATGTAATCCAGAATTAGCATGTAAATGTCTCCGCTCTGAGCTGCATTACCTTTCTGAAAAATAAGATGGTCATAGTTGCACTTCCTTGTGAAATTAGACTTTATTATATTGCACAGCTGAAAAATAGTAATTTGTTTATAATATTCTAATAAAAGGAACAAAGTTCTATAATTTTAGAAATAAAGTTAAAATTTCTAAGTGTTCAGAACTATTCACATAGGAATTATTTTGACAGATCGCAATACCTGCTTTTGTTCTACATAGTATCAAGTGGCTGAGGCCAGTACTTTAGAAAATCTGTACGCTGCAGGGATGTTAAATGGCTTCACTGTTGAGCATTCTGGAAAATAGGTGTTCTTAGTGTATTTCGGTGTAATTTTAAATATTTATATATGAGTACCAAGTTGCCTCTCTGAAAGGTCTATAAAACTAAGTATCATGTTGGAAAACAAATCCATTCAATTATTATATAAATAATTTATTCTAAAAACATACTTATGTTTTGGGGTTGTGCAATGAGCTTCTTAATTACCGCTTATTAATAACTTCTTCTTTTAGTTTTTCTGCAAGCATTTTCCTCTTCTGTAGTAGTCTTTGCTTCTCTTCTGACATTTCCTAAAAACAGAATGAAAAAACACTGCAAGAAACTGCGTGGCTTTCCTGGTAGGTACCCTGACTGCTAACAGAACACGTGAGCCATATCAGCTAGCTCACATCGTTTCTCTGATGTTTGCAAGTAACATCACTTGCAAACCTGCGGCTGCAGCAACAGTCCTTCAAACTCACTTGCTCTCCAGAATGACTGTAAAGAAAAAAATTATTTGATGTGGATAACTGGCTTTTTACAGCAATTTGCCTTTTTTCCACTGCACTGTACCAACCTTCTTGAGAGGACTATCCTCAAATTCAACTGGTGCTGCTTAGTTGCTCTGGAAGTTCCCCAATCAACAGTATTTTAGGCATGTTCTGAGCATAGTAAAATGCTCAGCAACTCTGAAAAATACCTGGGGCAACAGAAGATCTCTGCTCTTAAAAATCACTGCTCTTCTTTACAGAGCACCTATTTTAATTTTTTTTTTTTTTGAACGTAACTGTTACCACATTGTTTTGTGGGGGTTTTACAGTCTTACACTAGTTTTCTTATTTGTGTTTAGTGTTTTCAAGCACTTCTTTTCATATAAATGTAGATCAGACCTATTTGTGGCAAATGAATTAAGTCAGATTAACAAAAAAGAATTGGGCTTTTTTTTTTTTTTTTCTGATAAGCTCTACCAAAATAGAGGTCTTTTATCCTGTCATAGGATTCTAGTTTGTTTTTTTTTTTTATGGCTGGGCTTTTCCCTATAGGGGAAGAGAAACTACTACTTTTTTTCCCCAACTAGGTTTTCTATCATCCCCATAGTGGATTCTGGTGATTTTAGCACTTGCTTTAAGTCAGGGAACATACCAGTTAATTTACTACATAACTTCACACACATCTCTGAACAGAGAACACCTTTGGGTAAAAAAAGACATTGAAGAACGGGTTCACTGCCAGTTGTACCTCTTCCAACAGTGCACCATTCTCATTGTGTCCTGTGCCTCCAACCCTCCCCCAGACTTGTTTTTTTCTGTTGGAGGCAACTGGGTAGACAGCAGCATCCACCCTTCAGAGTGCCTTGTCTTGCTAACCTGTATCCTCATCGTGTCGCTTCTATTCCAGCAGCGGATAGATAGAAGTTAAGGATTACATCATTTGAAATAGGCACAAAACTCTCAAAAGAGGTCAAAAGAACAGAGCAGATTTGTTACCTCTGTAAAATAAGACTTTGCAAAAGAAAAATGTTTTTCCCACTTCAGATGGACCAAAAAAAAAAAATCCTAGGGATTTAAGGCAGCCCAAATAGTAGGTCACAGATTAGGAGAAAGCCAGTATTTTAGCCATGCATAAACTTAAATTAATCATGCAGATTTGATGATACTGCAGCAAAATAATGCCAACTTAACCACTAAAACTTCTAGCCTATGGGCGTCTGCAAAAACAGTAACTTGAAAATACTTCCTACTTCCACCACTTTTTTTTTTTTATCGTGCTACAATATTAATCAACAACATTTACATCTTCACTGAAGTAATCTGTGCTTTTTATAAAGTGGTCAGGATGATTAAAATGTTTGAATCCTTCACCTCTTTAGGAGGTGATTCCTCTTCTTTCTGCTCAGTGTTTGTTGGTAACAGAATGTTATTTCTTGACTCCTTCTTTGTAGCCATCAGCATATCTCGTTTTTTCTTTAGGTAGTCCTCTCGTTGCTTCAGCTGCTGTTCTTCAAGTTCTGACAAATTCTGGAATATTTTTGTTAGAATACATTTTGAAATTAATTTTTGGTATGCATGTTATGTACTTGTGAGATAAAAGCATTTACATCATATTTGCCTCCAAAATTACTAGCTGAAGAAAATCCAAGTTGAAGTTTCAAGCCAGAGCCGTCCACTAAGAAATTATCAGGGCACAAAGGCTGAATGCTGAATTCTGTTCTAAAACTAGAATGATCTGAATTTTATGCAAATTAAACTGGTGAATACTATAAAAGTGTTTGCGTGCTGGTTTAAAAAAACCCACCCAAGCCAAAACCACCTGATCACAATAAAGGAAAAAAATATATTTCCATGTAATACTATCTTAAATATATATTCTAAATGTAATCCTGTCTTTTTGCATTCTAGTTCTTCGTTTGGGAGGTTTCTTTTTTGTTTTGAACTTACAGGTCCTTTCATCCCAGCTTTTTGTGCTGCATTTTCTGAACATTTCCCAGCTGACTTTTTCTTAATGTCTTCTTTTCCTTTGGTAGAAGACGGCTGAGGTAAGTTTTCTGTTCCTTTTTTTAACGGGCGTACAGGTTTTAAGTCTTCCCTTGCAGATTTCCGAGATTCCTCTAAACAGCAATTTTACAGAGAAAACAATTAGAAAGAATAGAAGTATCCCAAATAAAAATATAAATTGATGTTTTTTCCAATATACAGATGTTTCATCAGAAGAAACAGGAAACAACAAAAAAAAAATCACATTTCTCCACTTCTTATCAATAAAACTTTCTTTCAAAAAACATAGATATTGTATTTGCACTATAAAAGCAATTAAGTCATAGAAGCATAGAATGGTTTAGGTTGGAAGGGACCTTAAAGATCATCTACTTCCAACCCCCCTGCCATGGGCAGGGACACCTTCCACTAGACCAGGTTGCTCAAAGCCCCATCCAACCTGGCCTTGAACACCTTCGGGGATGGGGCCTCAAAAATTTCTCTGAGCAACCTGTTCCAGTGCCTCACCACCCTCAGTGAAAAAATTCTTCCTGACTTCTAATTTAAATCTCCCCTCTTCCAGTTTGAAGCCATTATTCCTCATCCTATCACTACATGCCCTTTTAAAAAGTCCCTCTCCAGCTTTCTTGTAGGCACCCTTCAGATACTGGAAAGCTGCTATAAGGTCTCCCCGGAGCCTTCTCTTCTCCAGGCTGCTTTAGATCTTAAAATAAAGCTTTACATCATAAGTACCTCTACTGCAATGAATTGTAAGTTATTGTCAAATGCTTGGAATGTAACTTCATATTCAGTATCCCAATAGTCAGTTCATATTGAGATTGTACTTTCAATTTCTGTCTTGGCAAGCTGAGCCAGTAGTCAGCAGCTTGTAAGGTTCACTTTAGCTAACTCTAAGTACAAGTGTACTGGTTCAGCTTTCAGCTTCAGAGAAAGGAATCAGAAAAGAATGTATTTAAGTGAACTTGTACAGGAGAGGGGGGAAGCGAAGCTCAAGAGGTACGAAGCATTACATGGACACAGCTCAGTTACTTCTCTTCAGAACTAGCCTTGCCCCAGTGTGAGGGTGTAGTGGGAACACTGGCAGGGCTCAGAGCCCCAGACAAGGTGGCTGGTGGGTGCCAGAGGAGCTCTGGGCAGCCATGCACAACCAAGGCTTGGACAATGTCTGGTGTCTTCCACACTCTGTCTAGTCCCTCACCTTGTGCAAGATAGCAGTCCTGCACAATACCCTGTTCACCTTTTGATTTTTTCTTGGACAAATGCTGCCTGTGCTGACAAAGAAAAGTAACCCTGTACTGATTCCAGCTGTGCCTTTCGTATGTCTGCACGTACCAAGGACAGGTTTGCCTTGCATCCCACTGAACTGCATGGTGTCCGAGATGGCATCTTAATTACTGATGTCTGAGTCAAAGCCTCTCCAGTCACTGGACTGTAGAGCAGGTGTCCTGGTTTAAGTGACACAGGACTAATACATCTGAATTTGTGAAAATACTTACGTTATAGCCAGCTATGGTATGTGGGTTTCAAGGTCTCAGTGTTTTTGAGCTAGCCAAATGCAGGGATGAGGAGGAATGAGACCCAGGCACTTGACCCAAGCTGGCTAACAGGATTATTTCATACCATGAACATCACATTCAATATAAATTAGAAAGTTTGCTGCAAAGCCCTCTCTTCCTTGATGGCTGTGATCCTGAGAACTTCTTGCCCTGGTGCTGGACCCCTGAGGCCTTCCCTTCCACCTGAAGCCGCAGCACTCAAAGTGTCCAACATTTGCTGTCCACTGCTGGGAGTGCACAGCTTCCTACTGATGGAATTAGCTAAGTAAAATCCTTGTATATTTTATACTGGTATTGGGATCAATATTGGTTCTTTAGTGTTATTAATGTTAATTATCTAGTCTTATTCTGCTAAATCTGTTTATATTTCAGCCCTCAGGTTTCCTTGTTTTTTCCCCCGATTCCCCTTCCTGAGTGGGGAGGGGGCATCAGGTGATAGAATAATTGTCTAAACGACAACAAATTACTGTGGGTTTCTCAAACTATAAGAGCAGGGTCTGATTTCAGAACTTCACTAAGACTTCTCTTTACTTGACCTACAACTATTCCCATGTGAGGTAAGTTGCTGCTCCTACTATTCTTCTATTAAAAATGAAGAGGCTTTTGACTGCTTTAAAATATGCCTGAAAATATCCATATAGATGCAAGAATACAGGTAGGGAAATACCAGTTTTACTGTATTCAGTCAGTTTGAGTCTATCCATAATATCCAAGTTGTTATTCAAAATACAGAAAACAAACTTGGACAGAAATGTAAAAAAAGGTCAAGTTGAAGAATTTGCATTTCACTGAAATATGTCTGCTGGAAGTCTCAATGCTCCAAATAATGTCTTGTGATGGATAAAAGTTCTTAGAGGCACTGTGAGAGGTCAGAGTTTCAATGGCTAGAAAAAATCCTCCCACTGTAGCTCTGTGATTAGAAAGCAGAGGAAAAAAAAAAAACAAAACAAAAATCCACACACTGCATGCCAAATACCTATGCCATAACCAACAGTATGGTTAAGGAAAGCTACTCACCAGAAAGCAGTTCTTTCAAATGTGTTGTGTGTATGTAAATTTACACTGTTGCTGTCCATATCGCAAACACTCAAGCTGGAGGTGTTTGTGTCTTAGCAGTGCCTGTAGGATGTGATCATAGGACCCTCAGTGTCACTTAACCCGCAAACCTGAAAAGATACTGGGAAGAGAAGGGAAGGCGGGTGGAGAGTGAACGTACAAATAGACAGCACATCTCAAAGAGTTACTGGGACGTAACATGTTTTTTCCTTTGAGAACTTGTCTACATGTACATTCACGCTGTGGGTGACTAAGCAACACTCTTTTCCATGTGGACAATTACTTCGGAATCTTCTCAAAGTACAAGCACCCAGGACTGCTCCAGCAGATGCTGCATCCTTCTTATCTGCGTGACACATGCAGCTCAGAGCAAACACGAGTGCAACTTTGGCAGCAGCTGCCCTGCAGGTACCCAGAAAGGGAAATGTCCTCTGAGAATGCTGGAAGGTCACTTGCACTCCGAGGTGTTGAGCATGACCTTTATTATGAAATTCACTCTTCTGATCTCTCTGTAGTAAAACAAGTTGGGTGGTCAAAGTACTGGTGGAATGGTTTTGCAAGCTCTAATCTGTAAGCTATTTGTAAGGGCCTCACCAAAGTGAGGTTAAGAAAATTAAGGCAACCACCATTAAATTACAATTCATTGTACAGTGGAAAACTTTTAAGGATCCCACAAACTGCAATCTTGGGTCTCAAGGTGAAAGGGAAGTAGCAAAAGATAACAAAACCACTGTGTATCTGAGGGAAGAGAAATGTAGGGCAGACTGGAGGGAATGAAAAACAAAGGAAGAGTTCTTCCTTTTCCTGACTACAAGAACTGGTTCGTCCAAGGGCCATGTTGCCAAGGCAGCCGATACTCCCTAGGTATCAGATTCCTCCCTGTCCTCACGTTGGGAAAGACCAGCTGTCCTGTTCCTCGGTAATGGGGCCCTGGGAGTGAGAACATGCCAGCACAGGTCTGGTGGACTGTGAGGGTCAGGGACTGACCGAGGCGAGAAGAGAGCAGCTCTTCTGCCACCCTACAGAGGCATAAACTGTTAGTGAAAGGCTCTTGCTGTTTCCATTCCCAGTGTTGTACCTGGAACCAAGAGGAAGCAAGCAGAGGATATGATCCCATTATCCAAGGCAAACCTTTAGTTGGGAGCCCATGTATTGGAAGCAGGTAGTAACAGCCTGGTCTGGAGGCCAGTCCGTGGTTCTGTGTGAGAAAGGGGTCTGGAAGAAGATTCCCCAGTACAGATTCTTCTTGATTTTTGCCACCACTACCCGAAACCACTTTTCCAAAAGGTGATACTGGAGGATAAGCTGTGACAAACTTTCTCAGTAGCCTCTTTGGACAGCTATGCTGCCACAAGATGCCAGTTCTACAAGGATGAAGATGATTTCCAAGGAACTGAAACCTTTTGTAGGCCTGTCTCTTCTTTGGCATTTAAAGAGCATGCGAATGCTCAGCACCAGCTAAGCAGGCATTTGGACATCACAGAAGAAGGGCTGCACTTAGTGCTAAGAAGTCTTGACCCCTGAGCTCAAAGATCTCCTGTCTCTCAAGCACAGGATTAAGTTCTGCAGACAGAACACTTGCTAGGCATGCACCTTCCTCCTGAAACAGGAAAACAGCTACTGCAGCATAGACATAGTTTCGTGGTGCCATTGTAAGGTGGCACAACTATGCAAAAATAAGAGGAGTAAAAGCGGGCTGGGAGAAGAGAAGAATGTGAGTGTACCTGCAGGACTTCTGCATACTTCCGAGGGTGGAAAGGAAAGAAGAACAGTTCAAATAAATGTAACAAAACCGCAGCAGAAGGATAGAAGGGATAAAAGAGGGGGAAGAGATTTAAAAAGATATTTAAAAGGTCAGTGACACAATTTATTCTTTAAGTTTCCTAATGTGAAAGAATTTAAAAGAAGTGAGGGTCCTACAACCACCTCATCTGTTAATGGCCATCAAATGAAAAAGCAAGGAGCAGGTATGCCCCCAAAGGTACTACCAAGGCTAAAAGTATCCAGCTCAAGTGTCTGCGATATGAAAACTTCCAGTGTGAATGCATACAAAGGCAAGTACAAGACACAGGAAAAATGTAACTAAAGACAGCACAGACTATTATTTCCCAAAGTCGGAGTTATATTCTTGGAAGTGACCTTAGAATATCGTTACAAATTTTTCACAAACTCATAAGAGAGCAAATCCCACTAAGATGCAACCTGGTTTTGAAGACCACCTACATATACCTATACATATAGAGATATGTGTGCGTATATACATACCTACCTATATGTGTGTGTGCATGTATACACACATATACACACATAATGCTTCTTTTCACCTAAGAATTTTTCTGCTTTCCTGAACAGGTCAGCACCCTTGTGCTTTACCTGCAACATAAACATACCAAGAGCACCTCCATCACAACCAGTGATTCCCAGTAAATAATCCCTTACAAAACAATTCAGACAATTTTCACCACAAAACTTAGGTAAAGTTCAAGACTACTTGAAAGAGCTCTCCTTGGCATTGTACGTTGGTAAGTGTCAAAATCCCACTCAAAACCAAAGAAATAAAATGGAAAAGATTAAAATGAGTAACAAAAATCTAAACCAAAGGCAGAAAGATTCAGTTTGGTAGTCTGACAATTCAGTGTGAATGAATCTTAACAGTTGGTTAACAGTTGGTTCCTTCAGAAATATTTGACTGCTATCAAGAAATGTTGTACAATTGTAAATTAAATCTATAATGGCCACATACAGGGAGAGAAATGATAATTTGAGTAAATAATTCATAATTAGTTATAGGGAACTTACTGTTCTTAACAGTAATGGCAGCATATGCACAGTAAATTGAAAGATAAAAACTGGTCTTAGACTCGTGTATTTCTCCTCCAGTTGGAGATGACTTATACCACTACTGAATAACAAAGGAACTCAGGTTGGAAGGCACTTCTGTAGGCCACCTAGTGTAAATACCCTGCTCAAAGCAGGGCTAACTTCAAAGCCAGGATGGTTTACTTGCAGCCTTATCCAGCCAAGTTCTTAAAATCTTCATATGAGTGGACTCTTCAATAGTTTGACAACAGTATCATATTGCACTTTCCCATAAAATTACCTAATGGAAATTTAGGAGTTTCTTCAGAATCATCAGCTCCCTCAGTGGACTTCTTAACTTTTACAGCTTCTTTTGAATCTCCTGGAAAACTGCAGGTAACATCAGGTGATTTAAGTTTATCACGTGCCTTAAATTGAAAAGCAAACAAACAAAACCAAGCATTACATTTCCTGGCACTGTACTTCAGGCATTAAACTGTCAACACAAAGAAAGCTCCCAAAAGAACTTTCAGTTAAAATTGTGTTGTTTACACTACATGCTGCACGGCTAAAAGTCAACAAAAGCAAACCACTTGTTCTGTTTTACTAATAGGAATGTTCTTAGTGGCTTATAGTCATAAGTCAGCTTTTTTTTTTTAGTTCAAAACCTGTTCCCTAACCAACAATCAGAATTTAGAATATGAAGTAAATTGGTATTTTGTTTCCCAGTTAGAAATAGATAACGTGGGGGGGGGTTTGCCACATTTTGCCTGTGACTTTCAAGCAGACCTCTGTCTACCAGGGAAATACAATACAGTAAGAGAACGAGGCACATATACCAGAAACGGAGGAATATTCAATTGAATGGAAACAACAGGTCTGGATAATCTCTGACACTATTGTTTCACTTCTGCACTTGTCTGGGAAACCTTGACAATGCAAGCCACCTCTGAAAATAGTAAGGCCAGCTGGGATTTCTCCAGAAAATGTCTACACTGTTCATTAACCACTTAATTCATGTCAGAATTCCCCAGCATTCAAAATACCAAATGTTTATGTATTAAAACATTCTCTAACAAAAACATATTATTGAACAATAACTATCATCTCTGTCCAGGTGAATTGGACTGGGGCCTCTGCAATCTGGCTTGTTTATCAACAATATAGATATTCTTAGCTGGTCTATAAAATTTGGATAAACCTGCATCTTAATACAACTTGAATTCCTAAAATGAGCCCACCCTTGATTTTCCTAGTTGTTTTGTAAGAAATCCAGGAGAAATCCAGAATTTCCCGGAATCTATAATTTAATATGGGAAAGAAAAGTTTTGTCACCACTTTTCTACAGTGTCAGACACTGGGAGAGAGGTTTAATTTGGTAGAATATCCCAACTGTTCAGGACTTGCACTCAGCAGCATAGCTGTCATCTGCACCTATCATGGGTTTGAACTGGAGTAGGACTGGAAATAGTGTCAACCTCTCGTAGTAGCTACATTTGGTCTCTAGGCAGTTTCCTTTGTCAGTTCAGGTTGAAGAAACAGTGCTTTCTCTTTTCAAATTCAGTATGCTTAATTTCCTAATGACAGAAAAGAATAGAAGAGCAAATCTGCTCCCTTTTGAAACAGCCTACAATTCCACCAATGTTTAAATGTTTTCCCAGTGAAGAGGAGGTTTAATGCCATGCTTTCATTGTAGTTGATTTCAATTTTAATTTGTTTCTCAGTTGCTGAATGAATGGCAATTTAGCCAGTCCCTGGTTACATTCAGTTACCTTCCTCCATCGTTTACTCTGCTGGAGACCAAGCGATGGTCTAACTTGGAGAGGATTTCTGGTTCCTAGTGATTAGTTTCTGGCAGTATTGTGCAGACTTAATGAATAACTATACTCTCTATGAAATGATCCTTAAAATTCCTGAAGGATTATGAATGCTGTAATCTCTAAGAAGCTTATACTTTGAAGTTTCTTTGATCTTGACAATATTAGTAATTCAAATGTTCTCTGGATCTGAAAGCTTGACATCCGTTACCAGGATTTTAGAATTCAGATACTGAAGAGGGAATATGCATATCGTATGAGCTCCACCAAATGACTGATGGTTAATGGTATCACGTATAGCATCGGTGTCAACGATACCATCAAGAAAAACATAAACAACAGAACAGACCTTTCAAAAAGAAATGTCAGTAAGACCTTCCTGGCAGACCTTTTGTTTGCCTGGGATGGTACATTTTGCCTTAAATTGACACACAGGATAGGAATATCAGAGTATTTCTCAATCATCAACACAACTCATCTGGAAAGGTAAGATACTCACTTCTTCAGTCCTCTTTTTTTCTTGCTCTATTTCATATTCTTCCTTGGATTTTCTGTAACACAAAATACAAGTAAATACTCAAAACTTCTTTAGTGCCTTTTAGGTAAATTTAGCACCGCTTAAATATTTGAGGACTATCAAAACAATTACAAGACAATATGAATTTGTTAGTATCCAAAATACTTCCATGACTTCAATAAAAATGCACTCCTAATAGAAACAAATAATTATGATAAACACAGAGAACCCACCATCCTCAGTCTGTCTTTCCTTGTGCAAAAATTATTGTGTAAGAATTTCCAGGGCCTATCTATGCCTTGTTTCATTTGCTCATTTAAAGACAGGAAGGGAAGTATTTACGGAATACAGAGGGAAAATAGCATAATTTAACATAACACGTACGGATTAATCTGCTACGATTTGTTTAAGATTATGTTTATATATATGTGAACTGGGAGTGGAGGAGAATCTATAGAATCTATCAGTCCTCGCATATCTTCTTAGATCACAGCAACAGTCATTGAACACGACTAAGGAGGAAGCTGTAGAAAGGAATAAAGCCTACTGCAAAAGTAGAGTTTGCCTTTCCAAGGCTTTAACGTTTAGGGTGTTCCCCCAATGGATTACAGCCAGTGCGCTCCTATTGTCCAGAGACATCTGACCCAGGTCTAAGTTTAGGTCTACCTGGAGATTCAGGGAGAATGGAAATGATGGGGCTCTTAAAGTTGCACATCATTTCATGCATCACCAAGACAGTTCATCATGGCGCAGCCATTATCTTGCAGTCTTTAAATATTCCTGATCATACCCACTGTCTAGCAGCATTCATTTTCTCTTAGGTAGGATTTTGACAAGAACATTCATGTCATCTGCAAGATGAACGCAGTTTCCAGGAAAAGGCTGGAAGAATTAGGCCCTACATACCTTTATTTTTTATTTTTAAATAATGTACAGAGTAGGACTGATTCATTTTTTACCTTAGAACCTCTCTCAGTATTTTCATTTCTTCTTGTTCTATTTCGGTGAATACATCTGAACCCTCTGTCAAACAGTCAGGCAACACACCTATTAAAAAAAAGGCAAAATTTATGCATTACTCTGAAGAAAATTATTTTGTACTCCATTTGGCATCATTCTTCAAGGCAGAGAGGAGAAAAAAAGAAAGTGCAAACTATCTGATTCTTCCTCTCTGTAACTGTTTCCAAAAAGATTCTAGATCCTGGGCGTTGAGTTGCTAGTAGCAAAAAGGCAAAGGTTCCTGAAACGTCCTGAACTATGGACCTAAGGATAAAGCATAAGCCACACTCTGAATTGACCATTATATGGTATTTCCTAGAGACTGCAATTCAGCCATGGCTAATGAACCATTTGCAAATTTGGCTGTTATATGAAAGTTGAAATTTAAAAATTATTCTCTGAAAAAGCATGCATGCATTAAGAAGAAAAACCAAAATGGTGAAACTAAAGACATGGAAGAAAGGAGTGGTTAGATGAAAATCTTTTCAGAAACATCAACAGAGCAGCAGAGTTAGGTGTAAATTATTCTCTCTTCCTTAAAAGCATGCATGTATTAGCATGATGAAATCCATGACTTCTGCTTTCTATATGGGTTTTTCAAACACAGCTCTACAGTGTGAATTGCAAATTAAGCATGGCAGATAGTACAGCATCATTGCTATGCAAGTAGCATAATTCAAACTATCAATATTGTCACTGTTGATGAACTGATATAATTGCTTTAACACTCAAAATTATCACTGAAATTCTCTAACAAAAAACTAAGTCAAGTTTCACAGAAAAAATTAGGCAAACAGAACTGTAAAATCTGATAATCTAGAAAGGAATATAGACAGATGTCACTGAGAATACAAGCTAAGAACTAAGTGTTGAAATCCTGGTCCCAGTAAAATCAACTAAATGTTTTCCACTAACTTGAACTGGAACCGAACCAGTATTCTATACTCATTTATGAATAGATTACATAGTCATCAAGAGAACGCTAAAAAGATGAAGAAAAGTGAAACCCCGTATTTACCATTTCTTACCATTTCTTTCTTTAATGATTCTAATAGCTTGCAATTGCATTTCAATATTTTTCTGCACCATCATGTTTTTAAATAGTCTAAAATCTTCTGCTGCCAACACTGTTTGCAAAATGGCCTATGGGAGGGAAGATAACGCATAAAATTAAAAACCCTAGAGAAATCATAACCATCTCAGTCTGCTTGAAATTATATTAAGATTTACATTCTGTGGAGCATGTTTTTAATAATTATATTTAATTCTCCTATCTGTCTATTTTTCCAGAGATACAAGTTGAGCGAATAGTCAAGAAAAGAATTTGATGGTTTATGTCTTTAGATCAACATGTCTACAATAATATTATCACAAAAGCTGGGGAGTTTCCCAGTGTAAGTTTACAACTGCAATTCATTTGACTTCCTGAACAAATGTGTAAGCTTGTGTGAGGAATATGCACTCTGAAGCAGCTTGTTACACATCTAGTAGGAGATATGTCAACAAAGCCCAATTTAAACTGGCGGCAGAAGCTCCCACTCCTCTGCCCAATACACCAGAGTCAATTCTAAAAGATATCTTTGAGCAGGTGAAGGGCTGGCTAACAGTGCCTTCTGTTCTCAAGACCAACGATCTTACAGATTTTACTGTTTTATTATAAATTCAGAGGAAAATATCTTTTACGGAATATGTCTATTGTTCTAATCTTCAAGTTCGTCTGCTAGTGTAAACAGACTGAAGACTACCATAGAGCTGACAGACACGCAAATAAAAGTGGCAGAAACACCCTAAGCTTAGTGGCTTGTTTTAGAAAATACAAAGCATAGAAAATGAATCTCAAAAGGTGTCTAATACCACACAAATACCTGTCAGTATTTTCAAGATGGACATTTTTCTGGTCAATGTTCATAACATAAACAAACACATTATGTTTTAGACAGTTACAGTTTTAACAAGAAAACTTTTCAAAGTTTCATCTTCACCCTGCGATATTGGTGAAAATAAAAAGCTAAAAATTAAATCTATATATTCCTAAACAAATGAAAACTTACCTGTGAAGTGTGTGTCCTTGCAAGAGGAGATGAAAAAGCTTCTTGAAATTTCTCTTCATTAATTCCAACTTCTTTAAGATAGTCTTCTAATAATTTTTCAACCTGTAAAAAAGTATAAGCCTTACTTTCTAAGAGGTTTATCCCTAAGAATCATATGATCTTTTTTCATAATTATATATTCTTTTCTGCTGACATTGTATTTTTTAAACTCAAAGGAAAATCATTGCAATAGCATAACTGATTTTTATGATATCTCAGGCTTTATTTACTTTCATTAACTGTTCAAAATAAGCATTTTTATTGCTAAATCTGATTATTACTTAACTTACTTTCTGCATTTTCCAAGAATCTCACTTCTCTACCTCTTCCCCAGACTACTGGCTAGTATTCCTCATCATTTTTTGCCCTGTAGGTAAAAGGCTTTTTGCCAGTCTGTGTGACTGAAACCCTTCAGGGTCAGAGCAAAAATGGATGTTGGTCTATTTATTCAGCTGATGCTTTTTAACATCAAGTATTACCAAGCCTTGTTAAAAAAAAATATTATAGAAATCTGCATACATTGGTTTATAGGTATTTTAAGCATGCCTCAAAAATCTGTAGGTTTCTTCTGATAATTGAAAGTTAATTAAAAATAATTTACCACACTTATTAGTGAAAAAAATACGTTATGCACATTCTCAGACATCGTGCTATTTGTCATTTTAACTTGAACATTATCAGTCTTATAAGTACAGATATATCAATTTTAATGAAATTAAAATTATTAGTGGATATATTAATTCTAATAAAGAGTACGTAACACAGCATAAGAGATATTACCATGTGTTAAAGTTTCTTTTCTATGTATCTGGTGTTTAAGCCTAAAAATGCATACGACAACTATGACTCAAAAGGATTTCTAAGTAACACTTATAACTGACAATATTAGAAAATTCTAAGTAACAAAGATAACACAATTAGAAGTTCATATAAATATTAATTTAACAATTTACACTATATTTCTTAGAATCTACCACAAATAGTGAATAATGCTCACCAGAGCTTGATACTCCTGATAAATTTCTGTATAAGATAACTTGCTTTCTTCTTCATCATCAAAAACTGTAAAAAACAAAACCAAAATACACACACATTTTGGAGTTAGTGTTTAAGGACTAGGACATTAAATACATACCACAAATTAACTTATGCCTTAAAGAGAAAGATTAACCTTTACAAGGTAATATATTTAATCACATGAAAATATAGGCAATGATTAATAATAATAAAAAAGTATTTTTCCACACATTCAGGCTAAGCATGTACTTTTGGTAATTTGATGTAATTAAATTTCAAAATACTGGGAAAACATATCTTCATAATAAAAGCAGATTTCTAAGCAAGTTGAGGATTCAGCAGATACGTACGCTAAAATGTAAGATTTAATATAAGAACTACCATATGAACTTGTGTAAGGTTGTTCTAAGACACATGTATGATCACATACATAAAGCAGGAAATTTCTCTCTCTCCATGGATTTTACGTGGAGGATGTATTAATGACTTAAATCAAGTTTTTTAAAATTCCATTCATTTAGCAAGAAGCCAAGGTGATGCAGGAAAAGGAGACCTTGCCTGCATAAAAACAGATAAACCCAAAGCGGATATCTGGTGTAGGTAAGTTATTTTTTAATTATAACTATCCTGATTTAGACAAAATGGGCATTTGTATAGTATAGGCCATATTAATCATATTCATATAAGTTCATACAAAGAACTCCTGACTGGAAATATCAAGCTAATGATCTCTACACTGCAGAATAGATGGAAGAAGCAGAGAAAAAAGAGAAACTGAAAACTGGTGTTTGGGTTTTGTTAATTTACATTTTTATCTTGTCAACAATGAACACAGTTAATGTAAAACCTAACAATTAAAGCAGAGACTTAGAAATAAGACTTCCTTAACCCCCTTCAAGTTTAGCCACTACATGTTGGACAAGTCACTTCCCATGTATGTCCTTTGAAGTAATTTCAAGAATAGGAATTCTGCTTAAATTGGTGAATGAGTGTGATTTATTCTTCATACATATACATATATATGACATCTCTGATGGAAGATGGTACTGATGCGCGTTGAACTAGTATAACTTTCCCACAAACTTAAGAGAGACTTTTAGAGAGCATCATTTCCCAGCTGTAACAGCCCCAAGGCAATGTCGCTCTGAACCTTGATAAGGCGTGATGCAAGACAAAGTACTTGCATCCCTTTCTAACAATTTACAGCAATGCAATGATAGAAATCTAATCAAACAGTTCAGGGCCCCTAAATCAGCAAGGGAAACTTTTAAATGGCAATCTGGAAAACCAACATTTGCTTTTGTTTCATTTTTGCGCAAGGGAAATTTTTTTAATAAAGGGATTAAAAAAAAAAAAAGAACCCAAACAAACAAAAGAAAAGCTTTTCAAATATCTAGGAATAAATTAAAATGGTAGGAAAAGTACTATAAATCTTACTCTAAAAAAATTCAGCTCCTATGACAACCACGATATTACCAAATCCAAGAGTGTGAAGACACAACTTCCTCTATTGTCTTCTGCATCTCCCATCTTCCTTATAGCTCTTGCAGACCCCAAACTTAGTCTTATCTGTTCCCTTCTACCTCCTACTGTTCTTTTCTGCCCTGGGCACCTGAAGGAGGGGTGACACAGGGATGTCACTCCTCAGTCAGTGTCCATACCAACAGCTAGCCTCACACTACAAAGGGGATACTTCCAAGTCCTCTTCCTCTTCCTTTCACAGCTGCAGGACGACATGGAAAGTAGAGTGCACAAAGCCTGCACAAGCTGCTATCTGTTCTGAGGCTCTGAATGAAAAGGGGATGAAATTAAATGCCAAGTAACGCAAGCTGCAGTCAGCATCTCCTCTGAGTTGAGTGGCATGAAGGAGTACTTTGAATGGAGACCTTGGATTTTCTTGAGTCAGGGTTCCTCAGTAATGTAGTCATTATTTTCCTTAATATTTTTGCACAGAGTCTTTGGTCTGACAGGAACAAAGATCTGATGAACCACCATACCAAGATAAGCCAGAGGACTCAGATATCCTGGGAAACAAACTCATCATTTTCCTCTTAAAATTGAAAATCTTCCCTAGGACCCCTCAAACGGGATGAGAGTTAAGTCAAGTTTGAGTTCTCCCTGCTGGACTGAGCCACTGACTCATTTCACCTTGCGGAGAACAGCCAGAAGCAAACCCGAGGGAATTCTCTTTCTCTCCCCAGTCCTCACTGACTGGTAAGGCAGCTCTGTACTGGGAGTCACATGCAGCAATATCTGTTCGCTTTTGTACCTTGTCTTTATGTTCTGGTGCTCAGAACTATTATCAGGCTTATCTATGTCCAAATTATGTTTCAATTAATACCTGGGAACATTTGAATAAAACTGAAAAGCCCTCTCGCCTTAAATACATACCCACGGATTTAACTTCAGTTTCACAGCCACATAAAAGGAAATTAGTTAAGCCATGAGAAATTAATCAAGACCCCAGGAAGAGAGAGAGAGAGAAAGCAAACAATTATCAACAGATAGAAAACCATTAGGATCATTTATAAGTTGAAGTGCAAGGACTTGGCCTAAGTAAGTTCCAAAATAAATTCCTTACACACCAATTACCAAAACCCAAATTCTACTTTTGAGGTATCACAAATTATTGTCAATTAATCAAAATGTTGCTAATGTGCTTGTTCAGCCCAAAGACTAAAAGTTTTGGGAACAAAAAAGAATTCTGTCCTGACAAAATACCTCAGTTTAAAAAAAAAAAAAAAATCAAAACACCAAAATCAAAACCACAGCAGTGGAATCAGCACAGTACATTTACAGAAAGGAAAAGTGAATAGCACAGATATTTGCAACTAAAACTTCAAATTTCTTTAACTGTGCTTCTTAGCAACCCCAGCATTGCAGTAACACTTCTTAAGCCTTTTCTTTTTTTTCAATGGCTTCTGAGAGTTGTCCAACAGCACTCTGTAGCACAAACGATACTTTGGAATATCATTTACCACAAGTGATTTCTCTACTTTGTGCCTCCAATTTCTTACGTAGAAACAAATCAGCAGGA
>NW_009648550.1:2281003-2282725 GCF_000708025.1 Charadrius vociferus | reverse complement strand
AAGGCTGCCTCACACTACATGGAAATTTACAGCGGTTCTATAAATCTTCTTACTGCCAGTAAATTCCTGTCAACCTTCTAAAGACAGATCATTGCTCCAGAGAGGGATAATCGATTCCCTCGATCCCTAAACCTAGACCCTTTGCATGATAATCAAAATGCTTGACCGACCTCGAGTTCAGGCAGACTTCTCAAGAGAAAACTTCTAGCCTAGATTTCTCTGTTACTTTCTAGCAGCTTTGCCTTTCTCATTTCCCAGTATACTAGGGAAATGCATACGAACTCAGAGTGATCTTGCCTCATGCAAAGCTTGGGAAGGGTAGAAATGATTCAGGATAAGTGAGAAGCAACTTGTTTAGAAGCTATGATCTGAATCAGAGGTGCATCCGTTTCATTGAACGTGAATAAGAATTCTTAATGGACCCTAACAAGAATGACTGCACAGCAAAAGACACAGCAGGCCCCTCTGAGGCCAACCATTACAGAAGCTGTTCTGGAGCCCACTGCAGGATGGAGGAGAAGAAGGAGTAAGCACAAGCAGGTAGAATACTTTAAGAGTAAAAACCATTCTACTCTGAGCTCGATGTTAGTAAGTCCCTATAAATAAAATGTATTCGGAAGCCTTAGTTCCATGACTTCATTACTTTAAAGTTAAAATTATTAACACATCCTACATACTGCCAGGTGATACTAAAGCAACAAATTTTATTCACAGTAGCCATAGAAAGTTATCCTAAAATAATCTATGGCAACATGCTTTAATACTTTTCATGCGTGAATGTCTGCAGGCTGTGTAGGATCACAGGCCATCATGTTCTCAAACACACTTTTTTTCCCAATAATCACAAAAGAAAGCTTTCTTTTTCTAAAGGGCTTAGGCAATGCTTTCAGACTTGCCCAAATTGTAATTATTTTGCTACCATAAGGATCCAGGTGTTCTTTTGCACCAGAAAATTTGTTCTGTAAGTAACAAAACTAATTTAACCAAATCTCTACTGCAGAAAGTCTATTTCCTTCTTTCCTCACTACACACATACACCTATATGGGTCTCCTCAAGCACCTTTACATAGAGCTAGAGGTCTATCCCAGTCGTGTCACCCCCACTGACTGTACTTCCAGTTTATCCAGGCTGTTCCCCAAATTATTCCATGATTCCCTCAGCTCTTGAGGAAGAAAAGGAAGTTTAACTAGAGCTGCTTCTGAGCTAAACTCACGCCCAGGGCCGCCTACAAAACATAACTGATAACCATTGACCTTTTAGTGCTATCATTTTTTGAGAGGTGCGAACTTATGGTTTCTCATCTCTTAACTGCCCATGTTCACGAAGTTGCGGGAATTTAACTTTGGGCCTTCTGCTCTTCTGTTCCTCCGGCCAGACAGCGATTTTCATTGTACTGTCCAGTTTCCAAAGGAAAAATATCTAGCTATTAAAAAGTATTAAAGGCCTCTAACTGCTCTCTAGCCGCGTCAGGGTATTACATGCAGCAGAATGAAGAACTCGCTTGGGTGTCATACTGTAAGCTCATGCCGTAATCCCCTGTACGAGCTAATGAACGCAAATTGCCACATCGCAAAAAAATGGCTTGCTCAGGGAAGACCGACTTTCCGAGAGCCAGGCACCCCCTCCCTAAAAGCGGTGGGAAAGCGCAGACTATGGCTATGAAAACCCTGCCGAGCCTTCAGCGCGGATCACCCTCGAACGGCGCCTGCGGGGCCGCCACG
>NW_009648550.1:2256912-2280543 GCF_000708025.1 Charadrius vociferus | reverse complement strand
CGTCCCGTCCATCACAATTGCGATCGCGAAGATGTGGCGGATGATGGGAAAATGTCGTTAAGCCGTATTTTACCGCGCACAGAGCGCTGCCGCGGTGCGCAGCGAGCGGTAACCCGCGCGCGGCCCGTTAGCTGTTGTGGCTGGTGCTCCGGTGCCAGACCCCTGCACGGAAAACGTTAACGGCTCCTGCGGCCTCCCCGGGAACGCGGGTACCCCGGCGTGAGGCCTACACGAGTGCTGCTGCAAACACCTCAAGGGGTGGGAACGAGGAAGTAGTTTACACGGCAGTACGTACGAAGGTTGACATTAAAATGTAGTTGCTTGGGGATTCTTTCTTAGGGCTGGTATTTGTGGGCACATTCCTTTTCTCCACTAAAATGAATGTAACTTGTGTCATTGTCCTCACCTGTTATACTGCTGAAAGGCTGAAAAGTTTTTTCCTAATGTTTAAATTTATTCCCCTGCTAACACTGGATGACTGCATGCCTTACTTGTGTGTGTTACTGGTAAGTTAAAAGAAAAACCAAACCAAAACTCTCTTAACTATTTATCCTCTTTCAACTCTATCCTTGTTAGAGAGTTTTTCATGCAATTGCCCAACAGTGGTAGAGTGGTTGTTCCAGTTAATCACCTCAGGCTCTGCTGCTGTTCTTGCTCAAGAAAAACTCTCATAGACATTAATGAAATTTTACCTGCATGAAGATTCGGTGTGCAAGTGTGTAGACTCATTTATTTTCATCTCAAAGGTAACAATTCTATGGTCTCTTCACTGCAGAGAAATAATTGATCAGCTGTGCTGAACTTCATCATTTTAATCAGATACTGCACTGGAAAGCCTTTGGTTTTTCCTTTTGCGGGTCACTAACTCCCTTTACACTGTCGGTGCTTCCGTTTCTCCAGCTAGTTTTGTGCTCTGAGACTATTAGTAGTATGAAGGTATTACTTGTCTACTGTAGAACAGCTACCTCAGACTTGATTGTTCATGTAATTTAATTACTAATTCAGGCTTACATGATTGTAAAGTATGGTCACCTTGTGCATCTGTAATCGGCTGTAAATTATGATACAGCAGTGGCATCCTTTCAAGCCCACTCGGTAGCTGCCAGCAGTCACTGTGTTATGTCAGGTTATGCTGCCTCTACTTCCACTGGCAAAAACCAATGCTTATATCTTGTGGGTTTTTTTTTTTTCAAAATCTGTTCTGCATTCTCTAAAGCCTGCTTCTTATAATGTTGCACAATTAACAGCTTTAGAAAATAAGTTGCTTTGTGAGTAGCGTTTTGCACTGTAAGTCTCCGCATCGCAGTAATCTCCCCTGCCCCAGCATCCCACCACGCGCCATGCCCACAAGGGAGGGGTCCCTTCCCACTGGTTGCAGGGACATCAGAAGTGTCCGGTAAGCAGGAGGACGAGCAGACGCAGCCCCTCAATGCCACCACACCCCTGCAATCCTTGTTGGCATCCCACCTGATGACAACTTTGCAAGACAAGGGCCATGAACATCCAACATGAAATCAAACTGGAAAGCCTGAGAAAGGAATCGGGCAGGGCTCAGACCAGAAAATCCTGCTGGTTTATATGTTTCTCCTCTTTTGAGTGAAGTAGGTAAAAACCTGTAACAGAAATGTGTGTGTGGAAACTAAAGAGCACCTAACATTCAGATGAGACTTCTCAGAAAGGGTAGTGTGTATTTCAAGAGACAGGGTGTTCTGTACATCATATCAGAGAGCTCACAATGTGTGCCTCGCTTAGCAGAATTCATTTGAAATTTTAAGAGTCTCATAATTTCTCTAATCACTATTGATACTGAGATTAATTGTGATAAAGAGGTCATAATGTAAAACCAGTTTTGTTCTTTGCCTCACACACTTAACGTATCAGTGTGCATAGCTGCATTATAGGACAGGCCAAAACCATCTGACTTTCCTTGCTTCTGCTAGCAATATGCTTATCTCTACTGAGGTCAGCTGAGGGATCTCTAACACACAGCTCTGACACTGAGAAAAATCCGCTTCTTTCAGCATGGGTAATCTTATTTTTCACTTATTTGTTGCATAAAATTTAAAGCATTTCATCATAGTTACAAGAAAAATTGCTAGAGTAATGAATATGAGGGCATTCTGTCCACTATAATCAAAAGCATTTTGTCACCTCATATGAAACTGCCCAATATTACTATGTTCTGTTCTTAGATGTCAGGGGGAACACCCGAGTTAGTATTTTTTTTTTGTTAATAACACAAAAGATGGAGCAGGAAATGCTGTCTGACTCACAAAAGAACAATTATTGCTTAATTTTCCATCTTCTCTTTACAGGTTACTAATCAGACATTTTGACATACTCTTCGTTCATTGCGTTATATATATACTGACAAGCAAATTTTGTCAAGCCTTTCCAGTCTCTGCATACCACTGAATTCTTTATGTCAGTACCCAATTCTTTTCACCTCCAGTGGGTTCCACGGGTATGCATAATGCAGCAAATCACAAAGCCCGAAGAATCTTTTCTTCGGTCTCTCTTTTGCACTAATAGCTAGATTGTTTTTCATTTCCCAGAAGTATCTGGGAAGATATGCTAGTATATAATTTCTATTACTTCATTAATGTCTCCTAAAAGTTATTTCTTATCCTAATGCATTCAGTATACAATTATAAACAATTCCTTTTGTGTGTGTCTTTAGAACAGAAATATTGAACAGTTACAGTCCAAGTATAGCCCTATATCTGAACATAGCTTGTCATGTCATAGCTTGTGCATGAACACTTTACTGGATTGCATCTCATCAGTATAACTGAAGCCTGCATTAAGGGGCTAGCCTAACTCCTCTCTGGCATCAAAATACAAAATTAGAGCAAAATTACAACTTGTAAATGTTTTCCTCTGAAGAAAATGGCCTTAAAAAAAGCACATAAGATCAAAGGAATGCAGTTCTGTTATCTGTTCTGATCGAATCTTGACGTGTCTAATGCTGTCTGTCTTTCTGTCTGCACTTAGACCTACAGCACAATAATAAGGAAGTCTGAAATTCCAAAATCTTGAGAATATCTGACTTCTTATTGGTGAATGCCGCTGTTGATCTGTTACTGCATTTTTTAATTTATTTATCTTTGGGTAGAAAAAAAAAATTCAATCTCCCTTCTTTTATTAGACAGTTTCACAGTATGTGTTTCAGTACTGTACATATTCAGGCCCTAAGGATATTTATAGGATAGGCAGTCTGGGGGTTATCTGTGCTAGTTTGGGTATTTGAAAAAGTTATAAGTATATCCATGCCCCTAATTTTTAGTTGATTGCAGACAGTCAAAACTAAGGAATTTGAAAATTAAAATAAAAAAGAGGCAAAAAGTGAAGCAGATGAACTTTTTGCTGTTGGCAAAGCAAAGCTAGTTTTTACATCACCTTTAATTTCTTTCTTTTAGTCTTTTCAATGTGGATAATTATGTTGATGTTTCAGCAATTTTGAGGATATTGGCAAAGGTGCAATACCTAGATTTACAGTTCTAGTAAACAGTCTTATAATTACTCTTTTGTTTAGGCTTTAATTCTTCCATCTACCTAATTTGTAGTATCTAATAAATAGCCTTACAACCGTAACAACTATAAGTATCTTCACCTTAGTAAACTGGATATAAGTTTTCCAATTTGTTTCTATAAATTTTGTTTTGGGAGGGATGTTTTTAGGGAATAATTATATCTCTGAAAGGAAACTCCAGTCTTGTTTTATAAATCTGACCTCAAAGAGAACCTTGATCTCAAGCTATCTTCTGGAAAGCTGTAGTGCAAAGGCCTTTTCTTCATGGAAACTATGGGCCTGCAGGGCAGGAGCGGACCCTGAGAAGCTGTAGTGCACTCCACTTTTTCTGTGTAGGGAAGGTATACTTAGACTGTCCTTGACATATTTTTATCTAACTTGTTCTTCAAGAACTTCTAATAAAAGATATTCTATAACGATCCTTGAATTCAATTTTTCCTACTAGACCCACAAATACAAGGTTATTAAATTTAATGGAAAGGCTATGGGAACACAGTGTAATTGTATATTTAATAATGGGGGGGGGAGGTACATCATACACTGTATTTAAAATGTATAAAGTACTGTCATGTTCTTCTGTGTTACTTTAAAAAAATTATGTAGGTTTCAAGCTCAAATTATGACTCGTTAAGGCCTCTAAATTTGTGCGGTTCATAAATTTTTAAGCTGTTGTTTTTACTCCAGCAAAACACAAACAGTTCTGCAAATTGCAGGCCAGAAGGTTTACTCATATGAGTATGTCGCGGGAAAACGGGCAGAGCTTCTCTCGTCAGCAGGGTAGCTCCCTTGAGTATTTGTTTGCAAGGTTAAGCCTTATGACTACAAGCTTGCCTGCTCAGATTGACGCACTTATGTGTGCGCACTTTGTCTTCATCTTCTATCTGACCCCTCCAGAGAAAAGCAGCCTGAAGTCAGTAGCCAGGCAATTAAAGAGTAGCACATTTTTTTTGTCTGGGAACTCAGTCAAGATTTGTTTCCTGACTACGCAGCTGTAAAATATTTACTATGAGGAGAAAAAAATGATAAGAGTCTGCTTTATGGCAGCAAGACTGCTCTTCCAAAAGAATCTATATTTATATAAAACAACAGAAAAAACATCTACCAAACACTATCTTCTCACATATGTTTTGATTCGCGAGGCAAACATTATGGTCAGACCTAAAGCTTGGTATCCTGTTTATCACACATAGGTCTCACATGAATGTCAACATACATACTCCCTGGCAATTCCTTGCACGTGTTTTTCATTCTTTTTTTTCTTTTCCAACACAACAGCACATGCAAAAATATACTACAAATGTAAGTTCATATTTTTATGCTTCTTTATTTTTCACCAGGAGAAAATCGAGTATGTTGTAGCAAGTGTGGGGGGTTTTATGTGCACAATTTAATATGCACTTAGGAGAGTGCTTCGTACTCCGCAGTCCTTACATAAAATGTTTAATTAAGCTGTTTGGCAATATCACTAAGTTTGTACAACACAGTGTGCCTCCGGCACCTAATTTAACACATGAACATTCTCATTTTTTCCCCCAGTAATATTCTTCTGTCTAATAGGCAGAGTTAAATGGGACTTTTGCATAAAAGGTCAAAAGTTAGAATACTAATCAGTCTGTTTTTATTTGCAGTTACTTATTGCTGAGGGGTTTTGTCACATATGGTATACCTCAGTGACTTCATTGTACTTTAGTCAAAGCTAAAATAGAAGTGAAATTGGTTCTAAGGAACACAAACACATTGAAGAAGTGCTTAAAGTCAAATAAGGAATCAAGGGTTTTCTTAATTTTCCTCCCCTTAGGGATATTGAACTCCTGCAGGAACTTCTAGAGATCTTCCTATTCAAGCCATTTTCTTTCATTTTATAAAGCTTGTCTTTTCTCTTGTGCCTTGAACATTGTATATAAATGTAAGGCTGTTTCACTAGAACTCATCCTGCATCAGATGGTATTCCTAGCCCTGCTCTTCCAAGAGCAGGGTGGGTACCAAGCAGAACGTGACCATCCAGCAAACCCTTTTTGCCCTGGGGCAGAGCAAGCCAACATGAGAGCCCTGTGACAGTAACAAGTTCTCCTTTGGTGCTCCCTTATCCACACCTTCCCATTGTTCGGAAGCTGAAGGGGGAACCAAAACTGTTTTCCACCATTAGCATGGGCTTTGGAGTAGCAACTTGGCTCCTTACTTACTTCCTACTAAATCTGTGCATAAGTCCAGCAGAAGGATTTAATAGAGACACAAAAATATTCTTAACACAGTCCCTGTTCTCTTTTATCCTGTCATATTTTTCAACTGCCTTCTCCAATAAAAATGACAACTATTTTTATTAAAAATGAGCAGACTGATTTATTACTAAGAAAGTACCTAAACTTGTTGACCCCAACCCCCCTAATTCTATTTTTAACTGCCTGACTTTTCAGATAATGATAATAATGCTTCTTAGCTAAATTATCTAATCTTAAAAGCATCTAAAGTGTCCAACATCTAATGCTTTCACCTTATAATTTGTGGAAATAAGAGATACTAAAACGTACAAGATTACTTACTTCTTCCCTCTTTTAGTTTTTTTTCATTTAGATACTTGCCACAAACTGTAAACCATGCACATTTTACCCACACATTTATCCAAAAGTCTATCCATACATTTGATTTCATATATTTTCCCTAAGCAAATTTTGTTCTTCATTTACCAAAGATAGGATTTATTCACATATATACATGTATACTTTTCATATGAATTTTCTCCACACATTGATTAAGTATTTTAGTACTTGTTCTAATGCTTTTACCATTAATTCTTCTGTAGTGTCTGCACATCTTGAATTCTAAAACCCCTTGTAATGCTTTAGTTTGTTGTATCCAATTTCAGTTGATTGTTATTGAGGGAAGACAAATTAGAGCAAGGTGAATTCTGTGGTTTGATTTGAAGCCTGTGAGCTTTGTTATTCCAATCTCTTCTCGCACCGAGTTCTGCAGCCATGAGCAAGTTGGAAAAAAAACCCAAAACCAAAACCAACAAGAAAAAGCCTTGCCTCCTTCACTCTGAATTAGACAGCTTCATTGACCCAGGAAAGGTAGCATGGCAAGCCCTAACTGTGGAGTATGAAATGGCATCAATAAGAGCGTGAGATGGTTAGAAACCCTGAGCAAAATGATGAAATTAATTTGCCACTGCAGAACATAAGCATATTATTTATTCTCCCAGTTGTTCCCTGTGCGTGACAGAAATGGAAATCCTCTGAAATAACTAATGAATTTTGTTATTACAGTTATTGCAGTCTTTACCATCTGAATACATGAAATTATTTAATAGGAAACTATACAAATAAAAAGCAACTCAGAGAATTATAGCTCAAAATAAGCCATTTCTCTGGTTACCTCTCCCCTCTCCATTCCCACTTCCTCCCTATAGACAATATTGTGAAGGCAAAATGGCCACACTACTGTTTTGGGAAACCGTGCAAGTGACAAAAGCTGACATATACATAAATATACAAAATTCTGACGTGCACCAGTGGTGGAAGATTTAAGAATTATAACAATTTAAAAGATTGCTCTGAACTGCCACTGTAAAACTATTTATGTCACATATTCAGAAGAACTGAAAGACCTTTAAAGCAGCAGTCTTTAGACCACAGTTACAAGGGTTCAGTCGTCACTTTCAGCTGATACTTGTTTATACAACATAAGATAGTCCAGCAGGAAACACCCGGCCAAATATAGTCAATAGCTTCACAGTTAGGTTACACAAAAGATCTGAGATGTAGCTGTTCAAAGTCCCTGGACTAAATCAGGAAAACCATTTTCCTACAGCTTTGGAATAGGTTGTTAACACTAAGATTGATTTTCCATAAGAAGAGAAGAACCTGATAAGAAACTGCATCTTAAAGCAGAGAAAACTTTGCTCAAGTTTAATCTAAATTGAAGATACCAATTAAACAAATTGGTATCTTCTGGTTGTTTCAATGGAAAATTAAGAAATGGTTCCTCTGAATTGTCAAAGAGTTCTTCTGACTGAAGCTGGCAGCCATGAGGGGTGAAAGGGGTGAAAGCTGGCACATGTGAAATTATAGCCAGAGGCAAAGAATGGATCAAAAGAGTAGTTCACCCTGCAGTTGTGACACTTCACTGTTCTATAAAGCAGGCAAAATTTCCAGGGTTAATGCTTTCACTGCTTTATACTATTGCCATATTCCAGTCTAAAAGTTTAAAAATGTGTGTAGTCATGGCACAGTCTAAACCTTAATTCCAGAAATACATTGAGTTGAAGGTGACTGCTGTTGTAATAGTTCTAAGCATTCTGAAGTGTTTTATTCTTTTAATGAGCAGCATCTTTTTCTTGAAAGGGTTACACTTGGTCTCATTGTTCAGCCAGTAAGTGATCTCAGACATTTACAAAACTGGGAAATGTTCTCTTGTGACTCTTCATTCTCGATTACAAATTAAGACACGACCCTTAATTAGACTACACGTGGAAGAGTTTCCCTGCCGTTCTGGAGTTCAGAAGTGTCTTTCACTGTCCTGCCATAACAAGGAAGGCTGTGAGCACATCGTTGCTGACGCCACAAAGTGTTGTATCGGTTGCCAATAAAAAAAGCCTCATGACCTGGTCCGAGCATTGGTATTACACAAGCAGAAGCATCTTCTGTGTCCACACTACTACAGTCAGTAAAAGTTTGTAGCGTGCAGCAAGGCATCTAGTGGTCTTAAAGGAATTTATGACATTTATTAGTAGTATTTCACTCCATGCTTACAGCTGCTGTAAAACAGCACTGTAAATAGTGTGGAACTTCTCTATGAGATAATACTGTATTTCAGTCTCACCAGCAATTTCATGTAATCGGTATAATCAGATTAGGATTGATTATTGTGTAATGGGTTACGGTCAAGGGCTCTGAAGATAGGTCTGACTAAAGTTTTGCCATTTTCCTTTTAAATTTGAACATAAATCCTGAGCACAGATACTATTTGTGGGGTTTTTTTAAAACATTTTAAGTTCAAAATAGGATGGTTGTCCTCACAAGGTGCTGTTTCTTTCAGCGAGAATTGGACTGAGACAGAGACTCTGCTTTTCTCTGCCAAAGAAAAAGCTGTCAGAGTGTGCCAGGACAAAGAGACAGTAAGAGTTACCACTTGTGGGAATTCAGACCCTGAAAAATCACAGGTCCATCCCAAATCTAGTGGAAGCAGGATGATACTGTCGGAGAAAACTCAAACTACTTTGCTGTTTTTAATAAAAATAAAAATAAGAATCCTGAGTTCACATAGCAACTGTACATTTTCTTGATAAGATTTATTCATGGCACCATTTCTCCACCAGAGTTGAGTATCTGACTCAGTTTTGGGAGGTTATTTTATCTGAAGATCACCATACAGACCAAAGGTCTCTGGACATTGCACAGTATGATGATTCAATATTACTCAGCCATTTACTTTGTCAAATTCTGATGATTAACTAATTCTGACATTAGAGAACTAACTAGTTTAGCATACAGCAAACATATATATAACCCTAACGGAAGCAGTCTGAAGATAACATACTAAAAAATATTTTAACACGTTTTTCAGACTAAAATTGTTGTTTGAAGTCAGAAACCAAATTTGTCATTTGACCAATGCAGTATTATGATGACAAAATCTAAGATGTTCTAGATATATTACTTTCTCAGGATGTGTTAGTATCTTTTATTTAGCCAGCATCATGGAAATATGTGGCACACATTCTAATTTTGTATTTAGAAGCTGTCAAACAACTTACAGAGTTAAATGTATTTCACAGTAGATAAAATTCACTTCAGCTGATTTGTCCCTATTGCCAGGGCCCTGAGTGTATCTTAATCACCTTTTCCAGCCTCACCTGAGGCCCCCCACCCCCCACCCCCCCAGCTCATTGGCCCAGGTTCCCTATTTGAGCTTGCTCAGGTACCAGCCCCTATTTTTTGAGTTGTGGACAGGTTTGTGCTCTGTCTAGTCTCTTGCTGCTCCTGAGGTGCTTGCTAGATTTTCTGGTTCTACTCATTATTCTGCATTGTCTGAAGCTTTTTTGGGGTGACAGTACCTGTTACTATCACCAGCTCCACCCTGCTCGGCTGCTGCAGGACTGTACCTAGGTTGGTAAGGTCTGTATCCTTCCTTGTGGTGTTATTGCCCCCGACTCCCCTGGAGTAGCCCTGCTGCTGCTCTTTATATCTATATTTTGGATGCATCTAAAGTAAAAATCTAAACAAGCCTACTGCAACCTTTGTTCATTGGTATCATGAAAGCTTTTCACAAATATGGTACCTCACAAACACAGCATTATTCCTTATGAATTATTCAGAATGGCTTTACACTTACAAGCCAAATACACTGTACAAGGGTTTTCAGGCTTTATTATGTGTTGAAAATAGATATCATTCATGTATTTTGTGAAGTGAGCTGTTCATTGCTGCTCTGCAATTAGAAGTAGATTAGAGCAGAAAGTGAGTATGTAATGAAGGCTACAAGGTCAGTGACAGACTGTGTCAGAACTCTTTAGGTGGTACAAACATTATTTTTTTTCCTCAGATAGGTAAAATACACACTTTTTACAGTTTTACTCTCATGTCTGTCAGTTTTGTATAATGCACATTAAGATGTCTTTTACACAGTCTAATCTGTGTAAGTATTTGGGTTTGGAGCATTATTGCAGTTTTGAAGTGAATTTCCAGGCTGTCTGCTTACTGCATGTTGATTTGGTTTAGTCTGCCAGAGGGTAGAATAAGAGTGGAAAAGGTCCAGGAACATGACCGCCATAAGCCCTTGATAATAATAGTTTTTAAAAAAAAATTGTAGCCTTAGAAATTGTATATGGAACTTGGGGAAAGATCTTGTCTGTTTCTGATGTTGTGAAATGGTCTATACAAGTCCCAGATCCCTCTTTGGAATCTCTAACATCTTCAGCCAAGTGTCATGCAAGCTAAGCAGAAAGACTTCTATTTACATACCAGCTAGTTTCATTTTCTCTTCAGTTTTTAACACTTTAGGAAATATGCACTTTAATATTTTTTTTAAGAACTTCCCTTAAAAAGGCTACTCAATATCACGATTACTGAAATGTTACCTGAGGATATGTGAAGAGTGAATCTAGAATAGAACTACAGGCTGCCCAGCCTTGGAGTTTCATAGTCTGCAATAGTGCAAGGAAGAATCTCACAGGCAACGGTTAGGGACATGAGTTTGAATCATTTAGTCTTACCACAAGGCTTGGCTTTTAAGAAGGCATTTAGTACTGTACAGACAAAAGTGTTGGTTCTAGGGGCTCTTTGGAAGAACCTAAGTAGAATTTGCATTTCTGATTTTTATTATCCATGTTTCAGTTGTGCCCAAGAACTTTGGCTAATCACACTGTATTGTTGATTATAAAAGCCAGGAAAAACAAAGACAATGCATTAGAGTCCTTCACAGAAACTGTACTTTATACTTCTGAAAGAGAAAAATCAATTGGATACAGAAGCAAGTAATATTTCAGTGGTGACACAGATGGAAGTGTTTTGTATAGAACATAGTCTGCCCTGTTTCATAGTGTTCAGCTGTATAGAACTTGTAGATAGTCAGATATTAGAAGAATTACACAAATTACATATGCTGGAGAGCACAACTTCATCACATTTGCCAGTGTGTGTTATCTGTCTTCCAGGTGTAGAAGAGATTCCATGCCTATGATTAATGTCCTAGCTGTGGAAGCTCACAGTTGTGATTAAGCCACATGGAAGTTCAGGGTTACACAATAGAGTCAGGCTGACTTTTCTGGACATGTGAGCAAAGCTCATAAATTACAAACTCATCACAGCACCACATTAGCCCTCATCACTGTTGCAATTGGCCTCCCAAAAGCTTGCAGGTTTGGGCACTGGTCAATAAGGTTTTTAAGGGGCTCTCCACTTCCTTAAGATAGTCAATGGAACCAGTGTTTCTATTTCTACTTTTCTTCCCATCTTTAACGTTAGGCATCTCAATTTGTAAGTAGGAAAAAACTACACTGTTACTCCACTCTGGCAAGGTTTACCTGTGAGCCAACATTAGCCACCACAAACAAAGGCAGGTGAGGGGAACTATTTGATTCTAGCATCGGTGGAAAAGATTTGCCACCATAGACAGCACTGTGAATAATAATGGTGTTGCTTTTTGTCTGCTAAGGTGCCACCTAATCAGGCTTATACCAGAGGCTCCATTTGGAACAGGGGGAGAGATGAGGCTGTGTTGTACGTGGCTAGGAGCTGCTGAGCAGTATTTCCCTGAATATATGAATGCAAATGACATACCAGTACGTGTGAGAACAGGAAGGCACAATAAAGCAGAGCTGGGAGATGAAGAGTGGAGCCTTTCACAATTTATAAACAGACTAAATGATGGTAGCATAAGCAGGGCTGCTTGTGTTCCTGCTTGGAGGACAGACTGAGTGTTGAATTCCAGTGCATGCGTGGTTTTCATTAAGCTTTGTGTAACTTTTCACAGTTGATTTTTGTAAAAGCACCATGAGTTATTTATTAAGTAGTTTAAATTCATGGACTATGTATTCAGGATACGGGATTTTTACTTGTGCTTTAATGTTATGATTTAAAAAAAACCCCAACAATTTGGAAACTATGCTTTTATAGAATGTTCACTATCAAGTGTTGCTGTGTATAACTTTGTGGTTTATTTTGCGACTGTGTCGTTGATTACCTCACAGTAGAACTCAAAGCTGAGAGGTATACTGTCATTGCATAGGACTTATTTCACCCAGTGTATGTCTTATACTTTTTTAACCTTAAGACTTCCTAAGTATGTCAAGCGTATTTTCTTCTAGACAATCTTTACAAAGGTGTGAACAAGCAGGCTATTTAGATTCTTATAGAAAACAAAGACAGGAAATGAAGTGAGATGAGTGGCACAAAAACTAGTGATTTCAAATTAGTGCTAACAGCGTAAGGCAGACAGTGTGAAGTTCTCAGTGCATAAAACTTTTTGCTGTGGCCTTTTCTTTCTAGTCCTAGTTCTACTTTGTTGAGTGGTAGAAGACTGAAAGTTACCCAGCTTTTCAGCTGGAGGGATCAGAAGTCAGCTGCTAGCGCTTGTTTTCAATAGCCTGTAGGTAGAAGGGCTGATTAGACAGTCTTTGAGAGAAACTGCCATTCCCAATATGAAGAGGCTTCGAGGATCTTGTAACAGCAGGCTTGTAATTCCTTCCCTCTTTCATTTTGTTTTGGGGTTTTTTGTTTTGGTTGTGGGTTTGTTTTTTGGGGGGGAGGGGGGACAGGGTGGGAAATGTGTTTATTATGTTTTCTTAGTCACTTCCTAATACTGGGATACTGCCACACCCAAGGTTCCTCAGACCTCAATACCTATTCTTAAGATGTTTGCCATGATTGGCTGTAGTAGATGGCTCTCTGCGAGGTTTTATGGTGTCCTGCTGTTTTGCATATTGCCATAGTGGGCTGGCAAGTAGGGCTTTGAGGCTCACGGAGTGAAGCTAATCCATGCTTTTGCACTCTTGCAGAAATCCATGAGGAGAGTTGGATGGAGGACAAGGGTTGGGAGGGAGGTTAGAAATTGCATTTGAGACTCTGCTGGGAGTCTTAATACTAGTAATGTGTTTGGTGTGAATAATTAGAAAAAGTGCTTGTTTGGGAAAGCTGACAAGAAACCAGCAAGATACATTTTGGTGCCACAGATCAGAAGACCCCTTCCTGATGCTCTACTTGGCTGGACAGGCTTAGCTTACTATTTTAGAGCAAACAACAAAGCAACTCTGCATTGTAGTGCCAGAGAAGTAATAGAGCACTTCCTGTAGTTAAAATTCAATTTTACATTCCCTGCAGAAATACACATGGTTTTCACTGAAATACAGTTTAGCATGTTTGGTATTAATATTATTGGCTCTTTGCTGTTTGTATGCATTTTTGTGCCAGAATAATTTTATATGAGAAAAATATGTCTTGAAAGCTTTTGTACAGATGAAATGCAATACTACTTACTTGGAAAAGGCCTCCAAAAGGCCTCATGTGGTGTTCTGTGCTGTACAATAATCTCTAATATGATGGAGTGCTTCAAACTGACCTTCACAAAATGTTTAGCTCCTTGCTGTATACCCAGTGAACACTTTCTGTGGTAGAATTTTCATTTGTAAATCCAGGATGCCAAAGGGGATAATGGATAGAAAGTACTTCCGGAGTGGCAGACTGAAGTTGAACCAATGTGAAAGGATGGGATGGTGGCTGAGTAAGCAATTGAGCAAAAGGTACCACCTAATCCTGAAGACTGTAATGATGTTTTTTTGTGCAAGACCTTCAGTACCTTTACCACTGAATATGTGAATGAGTAGGTTTGACACTAAAGTCAGGACAGGGAGCTCAAAAAGATAAGGCGGTAGCTTGTGACAGGCTGAATTATGTTTTGGTTGGTTAGGAGCAGATGACTTGAGATATACAAGACAAGACTGATTCTAAACAGAATCCTTTGTAGTCACTGCTTTTGTCTACCTGATTTGAGGAAGAAAAACTCACATCTACCCAATATGCTAGTATCTGATATGATTTTTTTTCTTTACAATGCATAGTGACTCTGTATTGTGAAGTGTAATGCTAATGGCACACAGCAATGGCAGGTGTAATAAGTCACAAGATAAATGCCAACAAACCAAGGTCTCAATTGCTGGACTGGATCTTTGGGTGTGCATAGGAATTGATAGCTGGCAGATAAAAAGGGCTGAAAGATTTGTTATCAGGGTCTACTTCAGCATGTTGCTTCTCCTTCAGGGCTCAGCCAGTCTCTTGAATAAGAGTCTTTGATACCTGAATCTAATGTGAGTCCTATAAGTAAGAAGGATGGTGGAGGTCTGTTTGTGACCCTAGATCACATAAGCAAACTGCATGACGTTGTGAGAAGGCAAGTTGTGTGGTAAAGTACCTGGGGGAGTGCAAAACAATGTATAGCTCAGAGGCATCAATATGAAAGTTACTACCAACTTCCTACGCCATCAAATAACCACTTTCTAACAGAAGCATACGCGTGATATTTTGCCAGTTGCTGCACAGATTTGCATCGTATGGATGCAGATCATTTCAATAAGTAGTAACTGAGCTCAGTAAAATTAATCTGTTCCATTCCCCCATGTGTGCACACCCTCTAACAGCAGCAACTCTTGATTTTAAAATCAACAGTTCTCTTCATAAATTTTATACATGACACTTTCAGAATTTCTCATCTGCTATTCCTCTTGTATTTTTTCAATATCAAGAAACCTGTTTTAGCATGCTTTTTCCTTTTCTTCTAACAATCTGGTGTATCATAATACATCTTGCCTGTTTATTTCTGAAAGCATTGTTACCTGCCCAAATCTCTGAATTTCTTTCACATTCTCATCTTTTGAAGCAAAGCATGGTTATGTCGGTCTTTATTGCAAACCAGCATCATTATTTTTGTTCAATATTTGTCAGACTTTTTTCTCTTCCTGTTTTAGATAGAACATTGCTTTTGGGAGGCTGGGATTTTAAGGTGCTTTTTAGTTTCGAAAAAAAAGAACGTTTAAAAAAATCTTTTTTCTATCATCTTTAGGTCTCATATTTCACAGCATGGCAAACTTTCAAAGTGGTGGTGGTGGGGAGAATCATTGTTCTCAATGATTGTTTCCTGTATTCCTGTAATGGTATCTACACATAGTTATTTGGCGTTCTGATAATAGCTTTTGTGGATGTGCTGAGATAGGTTTAAATGAGTCTGCTCAGATACTACTAGAAATTTAGCTATAATAGTAGAGGCTGTGCAAACCCACTAGGGGCTCTCAGTGAATACACAGCAGATGAATCCAGAGTTACTACAGCTCTGCTGCTAATATTTTAACTGGTTTATTGGCTTTCAGTTTGGACAGAACTTTGAGCTGCAGGCACACTTGAGGTCTGCAGACAGATGTATCCTGAATCAAATGAGTGCCTCATCAGCAGGCTGAAGTAGAAGGCATATAGGATCTATGATGTCATTTTCTCAAAATGTTGGGATTCTAGAGGGTTGAGTCTGAGAACTCTGTCTACTTTAATCGTTCTACAAGTATAATCCTCAATAAAAAAAATGCAGAACTTGTCCTATAGTTGGATACAACATTTAGTTATGGATTTTTAGGTAGTGCCAAAATTAGAGAGGTTTGGAAGCAACAAGGCTTGTTTGCATCCACGTTAGCCTAATAAAAAAAAAATCTGTAGATATATCATAAATGTGTGCAACTGTCTGGGTTCTTATAAGTACTGTGTTTAGTTTACCTTGAACAGTCATCCTCAGGCAGTCTACTCCTATGCGCATATATAAAAATAATCTCCTCAAGGGGGCACTATTGGTTTAAGCACAATATAGAGTAGGTGCAGTTTCATCTTGATTTTCCTTTGTAGTACATTGACAAAAAAGCTTGAAGGAGCTCCTAGAATGACTTTAAAATCAAAGTTAAAATAACCTAAAATAAGTGTTACATAAGGTAAAGGATCTTCAATTCTATAGTTCTGGTATAAAATAAATCTAGTTATTTAATGTCTACAGCCAGAATTTTGACTTTCACTTAAAATAAGATCATACTAGGAATGAAGTCTTATTTAGAAATTTGGTATTTACTTGACTTACCTGTTTCATTGTTTTTCTTATTCCTTCTGCAGCTACTATATTTTGGTGTAAAAGTAGGGGGAAAAAAAATCACTGTCACTATAGGTGACATTGTGGATTTCCTGCTGTTACAGGCTAGGACACAAATTTATATTGGAACTATAGTGACAGTGAAAAATGTGATAGTTATGGGAAGAATTTATTTGTTAATTTAGAGGGAGCTTCCTGCTTGGTGTCCGTTTCCTAAACCCATGATAGTTGAACTGCAATTTATTTCTAAACCTGTATGCTATTAAGCTTCTTTTACTACCTCTTGAACAGCTGGATTTCTTCATCATTGTGATTAAGCACTGGGCTAATTATTAGCTCTTCAAAGAGCAGACATAAATATGATATCTATCATAACAATGCCATCACAAAACAACTGAAGAAAAACTGGCAGTAAGCAATGAAAATTACATTAAACCCCCATTTTTACTTTTTTATCGTCTTGCTGCAAGAGCATTTAGTAGGTAAAACTGAACTATGTCTTGAACCCTTGAGTGAGAAATTCCTTTGACAAAACAAGCCTTGTATTCTTCACAAGAAGGATCAGCAGATCCTAAATGCCTGACTAATTTCTTAAACACAGTTCATGTTGCTATAAAGGAAACTACAGTACTTCTAATACTTCACTGTTACATGCTTCCACTTAACTACAGCAAGACAGAAGCAGTAAAGGAAAGAAGTAGACAGAGCAAAAGATCTGAACTCAGAGCAGAACAGTTACGAAGTCAAGTCAATCTGAATCATTTGCAAGAGTGTGCATCCACTCAGTGTACAAGGATCAGCTCTGAAACGTTAAAAAAAGCCTCACAATCTGGAGGTGTGTCAGTCATCTTTTTAATGGAACTATAGATGAAGTATCAAGGGTTCAGATGCTGATAATTTGAGTCAGAGGTTACTTGTATGCCATTTCCACTATTAGTATTTGTGCTGTCTGACAGCTTCTGCTTTTCTGCCAGCTGCTATCTGTTCTGCTGTGCTCCACATGCATCACCCCAGGATGAAAGCTTCAGCTCCAGCAGAGATCTCATCAGAGTCAGAAGACCTCTTGATACTTGGAGATAATGATTATTATTAGTGCCAACACCCCTTTTGGGTGACTGTCAGCCTAAACTATAGCACAGAATTAGCTATCCTCGTTTGTTAATTAATTTTGTTTGTAAAATACTCCTCTGAGGGAGAGGGAATAAATGTTACCATTAAGGACTTAAATAGGCTTTCAGATGAAATACCATAACCAGCTGCAGGTCAGCAACAAACCATTCTTTGTTAAGGTGTTTTCCTTTTACAGAGATACAGACTTAACAAGCTGAATAATCTCATCTTTTTAAGGTAGACTGTTAAGGTGGACTACTATGATCAAAAATATCCCATAGGTCGTAGTAGCAGAAAGGAATTGTGAGGAATAAATTTCAAACTACCCATTTAGTACAGCATTTTCTGAAAAACCCTGTGAAAACAGCTACAATGTTCTACTTGCGGTTAATATTTTACACATTTTTTGACCTGTTACTAATATTTAAAAGTAATAATCTTAAGCAAAAATAAATCCTTTCTAGCCCACACAAGAATTATCAAGCTGAAATCAGGCAAATATACACAGAAATTGGAATTCTAATCTTACCCAGGTTCTAAAAAATTCAAACAAATCAAATAATTTAAGCAGATTATTTAATAATATAAGCATTAAAAAATCAATATTGTGTGAAATTGCATCATAATAGATTAGAAAAACAAATCTGACATCTCAGTATAAGCTTGAAATAACAGTGAAAAATTGTTCTTTTGCCAGACCATCCTCTGACTTTTAAGCCACCAGCACGCTATGCCATACCCTTAAGTGATCTTAGAAATTTTGTTACAGAGCAGTATGTAAAAATCCTAAAGACCACCTCAGAGAAAAAGATAGCATTTTATAGGTATATAAAGCTGGCAAGAAGAATCCACCCAAGGAAGATATTTAGACACTAGAAAGGAATATACAGGAAACAGCTGTTGATATGACTGTGGTTCAGAAAAGCCTTAACAAAATGACCAAATCTATCACTGTTGGTTTTAGCAGAAGAAAAAATAGCTATCACAGAAAAATACTGGAATACAATTTTTTTTAAATGGGGTAGATTTGGGTAAAAAATAGCAGGGTAAAAGTATCAGAAAATAAGATAAAGGGAAATAGCTAAGAATTTGTTAACATGTGATAGTGGTCACTCTTAATTGCTTCTACTTAACATCATTTTTCTATTTAATATAATGGTAGCTATCACCCTGTGATTGTGTACATAATAGGAACCTTGGAGTTCCTTCTCAAGATTACTTCTAATAGACTATAGAAAATAACCTATGTATTGTTATTTTATGCCATTAGCTCATTTAGTAGATGTAATAGAAGTGAAGATGATATGAATGGCCAGTAACTGTGCTACTGAAAACAGCCCTAGTATTTACTGTGATTCACTAAACCTGTTCTGAATCAATGCTTTGGAATTTTGAGGTGCCTTTACAAATTTTTATGGCATATTTTCCAGAGATGAACAGGAATAGGTAAGAATTCCAATTTTGTGTTCATTTCCAATTATATTGAATTCACAATTAAACTGGTACCACAGTGAATTGAACCATTTGGACATAATGCAAACAAAGGGGTCTTACAGTTAACAGTGGCCTCTGAAAGAGGTGTGAATAGTAGGCTATTCCCAGTTTTAGGTGGCTCATGATCCACACTCTTGCAAGAAACTTAATCAGGAATGCTATCTACTAAGTGTAATTACCATTTTTTATTCAGTATTAGTTATTTTTGTCAACTAATTAGTTAAAATGTTTTAATTTTAGTCTTTTTAACGTAATGATGTAAAAGAATAACCTGTGTTTTGCTCTACAAGCTTGTTGAAGGATTTTCCCCAAAGGCAAAATAGGGATTTCTTAAAAGCTTTTAATTGTTTCACTAGTATTTTGGGGGGTGGGGGAGAGCTGTTTTGATATGTAAATAATTTGACAAATAACCAGGGGTAAAATCAGACACTAAAATGAATAGATAATCCTGAGGGAGGGAGCTTAGAAGAATAGAGATTTGAACAGAAATTATTCTATTATTCCACTACAATTATATTCTTAGTGCTGTATATTTTTCATTCTTCTTGTGGGCATAACTAAGTCCATGTACACAAACTGAATCTCAAATACAGAAACGTACTCCATCCAGTTCATTAATTACTGACCTTAGGAAGATCCCAAACACCATCTCCAGCTCGTGAGGAATGCCTCTCTAGTGAGACATGCTAACATCAAAGGTGATGCAGGGCTCTACGTGAAATGGAAGCTAATAACCTCTGCTCAGCTGATAAATATGGGTTTCAGGCCAGCATTGCCCAAGCTACCAGGGTCAAGTGACATACAGACTGCAAAAACATGGATTAAAGTAGGGAGGCACCAGCAAGAGTCTGTGGCAAAGGATAGGGAGGCAATTACCAGTAACGTGGTGCTGTGTGAAGGAAAGCAAACTTAATGTCATAATAAAATGAAACTGAGGAAACTGGAGTTTGAAGTGGTAAGGAAGTCTTTCACAGGCAATAAAAAAACCTCTTTTGTTTCATCAAGCTGCATGGCGAGGGTGCTCTGTACTAAAGGAAAACGCTAGAGAAGAAAATCAGCTCAACATTTTTGTACGTTAGGGATCCAAGATGGCATAGTCCTGTTGATGCAATTACAGCGTCTTGCTTTTCTAGCCACCTATCTCCATATAGACAGCTAGCTGTAATTGCTAACAATTAGCAGATGGGGCTGCACTTTGCTCTGTGTCAGAGGAAATGCATAGCGTCCCTACAATTCATCTTTCTGACCCAGTTTGTAAGAAACACAACTCATACTGGCAGGAACTTCTTTGACAGAAGGCATGTCAGCAAGAGCTTTTGCTCAGTCTCACTCCACTGTCTGCAATAGAAGTCAGTACCAAAGCTAATATCCTAGATAACTGCTGTTCTTGATGTAACGTTTGAGGCTTGCTTTTAGAAAAAAAAAAAAATCTATTTTCTTTGTATGCAGCAAATACCAAATGGAAGTTCATAGACAACATTAGTAGACAGTCCTGTAGTTAGCTGATGGAAGTCAGAAACACTGATAAATGTTTTATTCACTAAGCAGGAAAAGATCTGAATTAATTTAATACTAAGTTCAAATTAATTTCTTTGTAAGGCAGTATTTGTCTGACTTTCTTTAAGAAGTCTATACCTATGGAAATGTTTAGGAATGACTATTAAATTTAAAAATCAAAATAGATACTTTGCTGTTTACTTTTGATCACATCAGCTGACTTGCTACAGTAACATCCTTCCTGCCGGTCCAACTGATTGAAAAGGAACAAAAAGCTGTAAGTGCGTCCCTCTTCAGATGAATAGCAGTATTACATATAGTACTTTCACCAACTATTTCACAGTTTAAATACCAATGTAGTTCTTCAAGAAAATTAAGACTTGTCTGAAGTCCAATTCAGTGATATAGTAGGAGCTAGGATCTGGCTCTACTGTTGCAGTTCTACCCCTGTCAATATACTGCATTAACTTCTCAAGTTTAAGATGTATTTAAAAAAACATAGTTAAGTACTTGATGTTAGAATATATAATCTAGCCATTGTTTATTTTTAATAACAAAAGTTACTATTGGAAGTCACTGCTACATTTGTGTGAATCTGCTAGGTTGTGCCTTTAACTGTTATTCAATTGAAAATGATGGATTCAATACCCACATGGCTAAAAAGGAATGAGATTGATGTGGATATGTTAGCATGGCTGGAAATGGAAAATATAGTTGCAGTTAGCATTCTGCCTGACAGGAAATTCTGATGCATTTGCATTGATGCTGATGCAGAGAACTGTTCTGGATCGCAGATATCCATCCAGGATATTCCTTGTCTGCTGTCACCTATTTCTTCCTACTTGGTATAATTGGACATAAACTGTAAAATGTCTGGGGTCTGTAAAAAAACTTTAAATGGACAACAGCCACTTTTCCCAAGCCTGTACTGTTTTGTTCTTAATTTTTCACTCAAAATACTCTCCTTCTGAGGTTACTTACAGTTCTTGCTCAGAAAGTTCTGTTCAAGTCAACAGGGAATTTTGGTCATATCAGAGCAGACACAGTAGCAAGGAAGAAATCTTCAAGAATTGTTGTGGAATTTCCACTTCATTATTCATGTTACAGAGGGATTTCCACTGCTTTCAACTCCTGTGGAAGAAGTAGTAACTTTTAGTCTACTGTATTTGTGGGACGTTTGGGAATTCATAGACATACTTAGATTCAACCCCTTAGTGCCCTTACTATTCCCTTTATTGCCCTGTCTATTCCTATAGCCTTGGTTTGATAGGGAAACAGCTTTCCCTGGGAGCAAACACACGACAAGGAAGATGACTGTCCTAGTTGTTAGCTTGCAGTTCTCACTAGCCATTGTCCTGTCAAGTCAGCCCATATACAGAAAATTATAGTTTTGACTGTGCTTTCATAACCCTGCTGTGGATCCCAAGCATCCACACTTGGTTCCTGTTTTGCCCTCTTCTGAATTTTTATCAGGCCAAGCAAAGGCCTAGCAACCCGGCAGTGCAGATCAGTAGACGAAAACAGCAGCAAGAGCTTTATCTGCCGCCTCTTTTCTTTGCTCATGTAGAAGAGGAAGAGAAAACCACTGTTTCTTGCATCAGCTAAAGATGGGTAGATTGTTTATACTCTCCTCCTAAAACAGTCCCCTCCTGTGTCTCACTGTGGGCAGGGCTGACCAGAAATCTTTTGACAAACTCTGATGAGGTAAATGGGGCTGTACACAGTTATGCTTTCCTGCTGTCTGCAGACTTAAGGCATTGCTTTGTGTTCTAGTAATTCTTTTTCAATTTTTATTTTGCAACAACAGACACAGGAAGTTATGCTACGAGGAAAACAAAGTGAGATCATGAAGTAATTCTGTAATTTGCAGATCTGCGGTCTAGGCATAGTTAGTTTGATTTCTGTGTCTCCTGTGTAGAATCTTTGTGGTACCAAAGGAGATGCTTTACCCATAGAAGAACAAACACTACACTTCAAATAACAAGGTTAATCTTTAAATTTGTTCCTTCAACAGTAGTAGGCCACACACTGTATTAAATACTAACAGGTCTGTTCTAGAGAATGGAGATGTAAAAAAATAAGACTGTTCTCTATGCATTTTTTCAAATTATAAAAAGGATATTTTAGTTCCAAAATATTCCTAATATGCATTCCTAGGATAGTTAAAACTATTAAAACTTAAGTTTATTACTAAAGTTTTTGCATTTTATTGTTTCAAAGTAAAAGAATTGTTCAAACTATTATACAGTTCTATTATAGCCAAAATAGAGTATTTTACTTTGCAAGGAGAAGATAGATAATTTCAAATTGAATTATAACATTTAGGAGAGCTGCATATACAAAATCTGGAAGCTAGGAGTGTGATCTTTAGGAGGTGTACAGTGCTGGGATTATGAGAAGAGGAGCAAAGATGGGTTCTTACCATCTCAGGTGGCCCACTGGTTTGCTAATTGAGGAAGTGGTACTGGTCTAAGCATACACCTCACTTGACACCTGAGAATCCAGATGCTACACTTTGGGGGCAAAGGAGTGGAAAGAAGAGGATTTCAGTCAGCTCACTTTGAGACACAAGCAATCACCTGCTACCAGCCTCCTCTATTTCTGGGTCAGGTGACTCAAGTTGCCAAATTCCTCAGCTGGTCCTGAATTGTAGTAACAAAGCTCCTGGATTCACCTCTATAAGTGTAGTCATAAACTTGCTTTTAGGAGTCTTCCCAGGTAACAAGTACTAAAACAATGCAGCCAAATACATCACAAGCTACAGGTTATGGTGCTGTTGCCTTGCCACTTGAAGCAGAGCTATGACTTTTAAGAATTTCCTAGATCAATACTCATGAAGACTTCTGACAGCTATGCAAAAAAATGGTAGCCTTCCATATTCAGTTTGGGACAGAAAAACAACTCAAAAGAAAAACATTTCTTTCTACCTTCTATTTCATTTCAAGGGATGTCTGTCAAACAAGGGCTGAACAATCAAAGGTAGACAGCTTCCTGTCCTGTGGCAAGTTATCTCACCTGTCTTAAATGGTTGCATTTTAAACAACTAGTTTGCATCACTCTGCAGTGGAGCACAAGTGAGTGAATGAGCTTGTCCAGGACAGCCACAACTGGTCAGGCCTGACTACACCAGGAGGTACCAACAATGTCCCTACTATGTATAGGTATCCTGGCAGTGCCTACAGGATGAACACTAAAGGCATCTCCACAATCTCTAGCTTGTCCAATTTCTTGTAGCTATTACTGTATTGTAAATAGCTACCCTCTCAGCAATTTGTTCTGATTGATGTCTGTGTATACCTGGAAATGAGCTAAATATTCTTACACTTCGTTTGACAAACTATAAGCTATAGAAACTACAGAGCTCTTTGAGGGCTTTTTGTCGGGGGGGG
>NW_009648550.1:2255168-2256819 GCF_000708025.1 Charadrius vociferus | reverse complement strand
GGGGGGGGGCAATCCAACCCAAACTCATGACTGTTTCTGAATACCTTTTCTGAAATTTTCTTGTACTAATCTCCACTTTTAAGAAGGAACTGTAAATCATCTGAGATAAAAACAGCTTACTATGTATTTCATAAAGGCATTATGCAGTATTTAAATAGTAGTCTTTCTGCAGGAATAGTGACCAACAGCAACACTGAGAATGCATGTATGGTGTGGGTGAAAGTAAAACTATCTAAACCAGTTTAATCAAATCTTTATCTCAATGTTATGAAAACTCAGCATAAAGTATTTTTCAGGAACTCAGGAGCCAGCTGGTGTTACTAACATGTCACAACTACATGGGCTATCAACTTCTACTAGCCAGTCTCTAATTCCTAGAAATTGCTTTATGCTAAAGTCATTACTGCCTAATTAGAGCCCACAAGAAACAAACTGATGAGCCAGGGAAGTTCCATAGTATTGCATTCACAATTGCATATTATATACTGTCACCAGATACAGGGAGCTTAGCGGTTGGTTAGTCAGGCTTTTACAAAAATGCTTTTGTAGTTGTCTTTAAGGGCTGGTAGTTTATTGGCAGTTATTTCACCCATGGATCACCAGATTCTTATTCAGATCCAAGACTCTGGATTTTTCCCTTGCTCTTTCTTATTTCTTTTGTTTCACAGGAGGACTGTGAGTTCACTCTAAAGACCTGGTTTGGGAGGGAAAGACCTGATTTTTGCTGAAAATGTATAATTGTGCGAATCAAAACAAAGTCATTTAACTATGCAATATTTTTTTTCAAAAAAAAAATCCCTGGAATACAAATTCCATACTAATATTTCAAGGTCCATAATTTCTCTATTAGCCATTCACTTCAGTTTCGCATATGGGGAAAAGGTCATGATTGGAATTTTTTTCCTAATCTTGGACTACTAGGACAAATACTATATCCAGTATGCGGGTTAAAAAACCCTAATCTGTTTAGCTGTTACTGTGATGTTTTTCAAAAGGACTTAATTTCAGTAACTTTTACTGCACTGTTTTGTGGTGGTGTTTCTTTTTTTTTTTTTTAACTATGTGTGCAAAACTAAAGGTACTTGAAAAAATGCTTCTGCAATTTGATTTACTACATGGAAGAGAAGCTGGATTTAGTTTGAGATTTTGTAAAATGCTTTGTCAATAAACTACATAATCTATTAAGCAGATACGGTCCCGTATGTTAATGCAGTATTTGAGATTTGAAACAGAAGTGGCTAGAGATAGCTTACGGACAATAGCTTAGGCAAGCAAATTGCTTGCCATCATTTGCTTTTCTGTAACCAGGTCGCCCCCCTCCCTGCCCTCCTCTTTCCCCGCTAAATCTCTCCAGAAAGCTGGATTTTGTGTTAACGTGGGTGTGTCTGGATTTCACCGCCTTAGGAGAAAACCTCCCCGCCTTCCTCCTCCTCCTCCCCCGAAAGGCAGGAGTGTGTGGTGTGGTTGGGGTGCGGATCGTACGCTTTATCCCCCATTTTTCTCCTCAAGGGCGTCAGCGACTCCCCTCCTCCCTCCCCCATCTCGTTCCCCCACCACGAGTTTTTCTCCTCACGGGCACTTTTTTCCCAACGGGGAATCGAAGAGCATCTCCCTCCCGCACCCCGGGGGCAGACCTGCGTGTGCCAGGCCC
>NW_009648550.1:2187086-2254760 GCF_000708025.1 Charadrius vociferus | reverse complement strand
GGCTGAGGGGAGGGGACGGGGGAAGGGCGAGGTTGTGGGGCGAGGCGGCGCGTGCCGGTCCTGTCCATATCTTGCGTCGTAGTTTAGTGGAAAAGGGAAGGGGTTAGAAAAGGGAACTGATTTAAAAGAGCCTCTCATCCCTGCCGGGGGGCTGGTTCCCTCTCTGCGGGCTGCCTGGGCCGTTGCGGGGGGTGGGGGGCAGAGGGATTCTCTTGTGTGCAGGGGCAGCCGCGGGGGTGGGGGGGTCTCTGCCCCTCTTTGCCTCCCCTCGTCTGGGTTTGCTTTTGTGGGGAAGGGGCAGCATGAGCGTGCGGAGTTTTACTGGAATTTCTCCTTCCTTTCTGAGGAGCTGCCGCTGCTGAAGCAGATTTTTCCTTCCTTTCTTTTTTTTTTTTTTTTTTTGTCTGATGCAGAATTTCAGTAGCTAGGCAGCCTCCCTCTTTTCTTTCCTTCCTTCCTTCTACCCCTTCGGTATGTAAGAAGGGAGAGACATCAATGGAAAGGATGAAATACGCGTAGATGGACTTTCGAATGCATTTTTTCTTGAAAGGCAGATAAATCCCGGTTGTCAATGCACTGACTTTTTTGTTGCCGTTGCATTGCTTCGTAAAAATGGGGTTCGCTTACTCCAACTAAATCCTTGGAGCATTTCAGAGAGTTGCTACAGTGAACGACTTCTCATATATTTTGCATCGGAGGAGCTACATTGATGTTAACCATTTTTTTGTAAAATGGAGAACGAAATATTCACACCCCTTTTGGAGCAGTTCATGTCTAGCCCTCTTGTCACCTGGGTAAGCATTCATTTTTGCTCACACATTATTCATTTATTTGCTCATTGTTTGAAGATAAATGCCTTGCGGCAGAGAATGAGGTGGAGTTAGTGTCACGGTGGTGATGATTATGTTTTAGGTTAAGACATTTGGACCATTAGCTGGAGGAAATGGGACCAACCTGGAAGAATATGTGGCGCTTGTGGATGGTGTGTTTCTGAACGAAGTCATGCTGCAAATGTAAGTGTTTGCAAGTTGTGCCTTGGGTTTATTTTGGTTCTCCTGTACGGTTTGCTTTCTTATGAAACCTCTTTTTTCCCTCCATATTGATCTTGGTCAGTTTCTTTCTTTTATACTTGAAGTAGTCATGTGGTCACCTAAGAGGAGAATTCGGAGCATAGCAGATACTATTTACAGTTTCATGTCCAATGTATTTGCAGGATGTATAGTGTAATACACACCGAATCATCATATATAGAACTTACTGGAAAATTGGACGACTGTAAATAGCTTCCTAGATTTCCACTGAGAAGCATAAAGGTTCATTCTACCATAAGTCATGCTGATAAACAAAATTTTGAATTAATTTGCTTGGCTAATAAGATTCTAATACGTGTCTTAGTTCATGTGACATACAACTTAAGGATCGTATTCAAGTCACATAATGTTGTTTACTGAGGAAATGGACAGTCCTTTAACTCCTTCCGCTTTATTTTTCACGGTTCCAAATTAGAGTAGATAGCAGTTGAGCAGTCAAGTTGATATTTTAGTTGAAAGTTTTCTGACTATGAACCACAGAAGAAACATTTTACGTGGTTTTATAAATTGTTTATTGAAAGCTCTGATTGTTAGAAAAATTTCTTTATAATTATAGTGACTTTTTGTTAATCATAGTTTTGACTGGAATGTTGCCCACATCTGTAATGCTAGAGAGTAACACTTTTGTCGAGTGTCTAGTGATATAATCATAAAAATGTTACTAGTGGAAAAAATTTCTCTATACTTTTTTGGGATATTTTAGGTCTCTACAGAGAAATAGGTCTTTTGTTTGTATAGGTATGAAAAAATGTAGGCTTATGGATGGCTGGATAGACACATCAGTGAGTGAGCAGCTTGTGATGACAGCTGTTCCTCACAACAGTGCTCAGTGATGGACATCCTTTTACTCTGTTTATAGTTTTTACTAATATTTAGTACTTTGAAAGTTTTTGCTTTTGGTATTCAGCTTGTATAACTAATCTGTGTAAAAAGATCTGCACATTACCACATCTAAGTTTGAATTCATATCCTTTTGAAACCTGTGTTTTCTTTGTCGCCAACTTCTGTGAATTCCTAGTGTTTACTTCTGTAATATTGAGAAACATGGAAAACGTGGTGGAATTGAACTTTTTGAAAAAAATCGTGAGTGTATTTCTGACATATTTTAATAAGAATTTTAAGTAATTCATTCACTGAAGCATACTATTTTTATTCCACAATTTATTTATTTTTTCTTGGACTATATATAAATTAAGTTGCTTGTCTATTATGACCGTGCATTTAGCATGTAGAACTTCTATTTGGTAAAAATCTTTGACAGCTGGAAGGCATATTTAGTACTGGAACAAGGTGCTTTTGAAGAATATAATCTTGAAATTAAATTTTCTCAGCAAGTTTTTTGAATATTAGTAGTATAAATTGATATCTGATACATTATGTGGGATACTTGTATGTGAAATGGAAAGCTGCAGAGAGGGAGCATTCTCATGCTGAAGACACTGTGTTGAATTTGGCTTTGACTCTGTACGTGCATTTTTGACCCCATACCTTGATTACTGTAGTTTACTTGGGAGGGGTTGTGTGTGTACTTATAAAAAACAGACATGGGAGATGTAAATTTAAAATAAAATTGTTTGGTAGGTAGAACAGTTAAAAACTGCCTGAAACTAGAGGTGTGTGTAAAAGGACCGGTGTACAAATAAAATTAGTATTACAAATGTGTAACTACACTGGAAGGTGTATTTTATTTAAAATACATTTTGGGGAGATTGAAATGTGTCACAATTGATTGCTGCTTAGAATTGAAGTTTCCAGAACTGCATTCTTGTTTTGGAGGGGCTTTATTTGTTTTAGGTTTTTCGCCAGGATTGAAAGAGCAAAAAATGTTTCATGTTTTGCAGATGGATTCTGACTCTGGTGAAGTCACTGTGGAAATCTGTGTTAACTTCTAGTCCATTTCACTTTGAATATCCACCTATTAAATATGTATCTTCTTTTGGAAAAGTATTTAAAGGATGCAGCTCCAACTAATCATCAATATTACTTATTTTCAGTATTTTCCATTTTATTAGTATTTCTCTTTTTTCCTTTCAGTCTTAGCTACCATATGTTGAGGAAATGTGGCAGAAAAAATTGTATCACATGTCTTCAAAAGCAAAATATTTTTCTTCAGAATGTTGTTTATCTTTTTTTTTTAATTTTTTTTTTTAAAGCTCTCAATGACTTACTTCATATGAGAACTAGAGATCCGTGGTTAGGAGCTATGGCACTCTGACACTCTTAGAAGCTATAGAGAAATGCTCTTGCAGAAGTCACGAGAGGTGCCATTCGTAGAAATATGTGGAAAGCACCTCTAAAAGTTATTTTTGTTTGTTTGTTTTACATGACTTACATTATGTGGTGCTTACTTTTTAGTCTAGTTTTGAGTTATTTGAGGCTGTTAATGTTTTGGTGTGAGAATACAGCTAGCGCGTGCATGTCAGCCAAGGACTTCATGATGTGGTGGTGGTGTAGGTTGGTTCCTATGGTTGGAATGCCATTGCAGCACTAGGTGCTTCAAAGCTCGTTAAAAACATGAACGCGTGGAGGCTGTTAGAGGTGCTGTGTTCCTGCTTTGTATATACTTTAATACTTTTTTTTTTTGCAAAATTTGAAAAAAAAAACCACAACCAAATGCTTTGACCATAAAAGTGAGTGTTAATATTGGATTAGGCATGGTTTGTAAATAGTTACACAATCAAAAAAGTGGCTTTGTTACTTAGACAAGGTTTTTTGTTCAGTTAAAAAAGAGTTAATCCTGACCTCCGCTAGTGACAAGTGAGAGTTTGTTAGTACAGCATTTGTTACTCCTTGTGCTTCTTCAGACCAAATTTATTTTCAGCAATTGTAATGATTCAAACAGAGGAAATAAATGTCAGCATTGGAATAGTTGCAGGATAATGGTACTGAGATGGTTGGGTTAGATCAGCATCGAATTTATTAGCACCTCATACATGAGAGACAATAATTAGTTACATTCCTTGTATGTCTTTTGCTTTTGACTTTTTTTATGTTTTAGTACATGTGAAAATTACACAGATTCCATTCGGTGTCCAGTTACATCTGAAGAGCTCTTTCTTTGCTGGAGATGCTACAGGCCAATTTTATAATTATTTTTTAAATTTTATTTTTAATTAAGGAGAGTTCCAGTGTTATAATATTAGCTCTTAACTTGAGAGAGTGTCTCTCATTTCCTGTTTAAATTTAGGTCCAGCTCTTCAGAAGTGTTCGGTTACCTACCTTCTGCTAGGATCAGTCAGTATCTGATAGCTCTGGATAGAAACCCATCTGTCTTTCTAAATCTGAGCCTTTATCTTTGTGTTCTTTGGTACAAAAAGGGGCCATGCTTCTTGGAAATAAATCAGAATGCAAGAGATCGCTGCGGTGGTGTTCTGCCATAGCAGGGAGGTGGAGGAACATACCAAGAATACTTCATACCTTCGCTATACCTTTATATCATAATAATTCTAACATTATGAAGTGCTTATATACTTAAGTAAAATATGTTGTGTATACTACTAAAATAAATGAAACAGTATAGTTCAACGGATTAGTCACCTGCTGTGCATCTAGGTGCAATTACAGTAAAATAATACTTAGTTGTCCTGGAGATATTTTTCCAGAACCAAACAAAACCTAATTTTTTTTTAGTTTTAGTATTGTACTGTTTATATACTCTTCTGATCCAAAAAGTTCAAGGTATCCTTACAGAAATAGTCATTTTCTGAGTGTTTTTTATTTTCATTTCTGACAGGTTTTGTTCTGATAGTTGTTAATTGAATTCCAATAGGATTGTGTAAGAAATGCTGAAAGTCTTCTAGTATGAACTGTGGTTTCCAAACTGACAAGAGTCTTACTAGTTCCTTTGAATAAAAATAGACAGCTGCAAGTAATTACAAGATTGGGACTTTCGTTACATTTAGTACCGCCATTAATATTTGGTCAAGTAACAAAGACTTGAAACTGTATTTTAGTTTTATTTTACTATGCTTTATATTTATGGAAATGAATCTGTTTTAAAAGAACTATCAGGCAAATACTGTATGCAGAATTGGTAATGTATAGAACCAAACTCTGAAACTAAGTTAATTTAATCCACCATCTGGAGAACTTGTCTGCTTTAATCACAGTGTTCCGTTGGTAACTTTTGTCTTAATTGATCATATTAATCAATACTATCCATATGAATTATTGCATCCAGAAATGCTGAAAACTACTTCAAAGGATGAAGTATTTTATTGTTCTCATGTTTTTCTCCCTTTTGCTGTTCTCCCACTATTTTCACTGACTGGATTCACATGCAGGCCTTTCATACCAGTAGAATTTTCCAGGTGGACTGACTGACTGTTTTCTTCCACCACTCTGGTGGTGTGTGCCTAGAATGTGTAGACTGCTTCATTGACTCCTTTTCTGAGCTCTTAGTCTTTAGTTGTATGCTTTTTTCCAAACAGTTGAGCTTGCCAGCCCATACTTCTGGCTTGCCTATATCTTTCCCTGAAAACTGGACTCCATCTCTAGTGCTTGAGCCAGCTGCCTGGCTCTGTGAAAGAGTGCAGGAACACATACTGCAATCCAATTAACTCTTTCTTGTGAAGAAGACCAAATAGCAAGAGGTAGCTTCAGCCAGGTTCTGGCTGGGTGGGGAAATGGAAAAAACTTTTGAGGCAAATGAAATTGGTGAGTTTGGCAGTAAAAATATGAGCTTGTATTTTAGAAAAAAGTCAAATATTATGAAGTCTGCACTTTCTTTCTTAAAGCGAATGGATTTGATTCATACTTTTCAGATGTGCTATGTCAGGCTTCCACAGATGCAAGGTAGGTGTCAGTCTACTAGTTTGTGAGAGTTGTTGCTCGCAAGAATGATTCTGTGGCAGTAGGGCCTAGGTTTTTCTTAAGGAAAGCTGAATTTATAACACTCAATTTTTTTGTAAAGAAGCAAATTCAATTATAAATGGTCCAGCAGAGCGTGCACAGTGTTCAAGATCATTGGAATTACAACCTTTTGATTGCAAAAAAGGAAAAGATAGTTCTTAGAGTGTAATAGTGGAATTTTAGACTTGAACATCTGCTTGCCATGGGCTTTGAATTGGGCAAATGAGGTGGACATAGGCTGATACCTGTACTTCTGAGGTACTTGGGTTTTTGATGGCTAAAGGGGAAAAAAGCATGGCGTGAATGTGGAATGCTTAGTGTTTGATATTTGCTTATGTCTCTATTTTACTAGGGGTTTTTTATGCTTTTGTACCCTTTTACATAGTTGATGTCCCCTTTCCTTCATCCTGTCTACTCTATTTCCGTGCAGTAAACTATTCTGTGGTTCACTCTTGTTTCATATAGTATTTTGAAGATTAGGAAGTAAATAATCTAGTCTTTCTCTGCATGTATACATCCACTTCTTTGCTTTCTTCTGCATGTGCTGTCTTCAGTATCTATCTTTGACTCTGGCTCCTTATTTCTTTTGGTAGTGTACTACTTATCCTATCCTTAGTCTAGGCTAGTAGCTGGGGCCAGGGAATAAAGGCTGAGTTAAAAAATATTTGTTAATACATACAGAGGTCCTGCATTGAGTTTATTGACTCTATTGAGTCTACTTACTTGTTCCATAAATAGCAATCTTAGTTGAAAGATCTAAAATCAAAATATTCTGGCAAAGGAACAACACATATTCACTATGGCTTTACAGTTTTATTTTCAGAGTATTTTGCATTTCACTCACATTCTACGTGCTGGTTTAAAGAACTGAGATACAGCCACAGAGCACAGTGCAGCACTACTGCATAGAGCTGCCCTAACAGAAGGCAGAGTCGGCTTTAGCTGAAGTCACAGGACCATGTGGGGAATGCCACAAGCGTGACTTCAAGCCAGAGGAAGACATATCCCGGTTTTTTTTGCGGTTCAGGGATGATGGTTGTGTAGCTCATCTAGCCATCATTTGCCCTTAGCAGCATCCAGCATTGTGAGGCTGCATGAGCGTTCCAGTTCCAGTGATGGCTGGCTATAATATTTCTGTTTGTGGGGCTGACTTTGCTCTTTACCTACCTTTGCTTCTGTGCTGCTGCTGTCCTGGCTTCCTGTGTTGTAAGGAAAGACAATACACAACTTTTTGCTCTAATTTTTATACCAGAAAGGTTGGTTTGCCCAGGTAGCTGAGACAGTTGAGCTGCCCTACAATGTTGCCTTATCTGTTGGTAGTATAGCAGCAGTAAATTCCAGAGTTTTAGGTTAGCTACAAATATCTTACCTGGGCTGATCAGCTTGCATTTTTCACTGGCAAGGCTGTATTTCTTCAGGTTCCATGGCTAGTTTGTGGGATGCACCACAAACCTTTGCAAAGTATTGCTGTGCTCTGGTCTTTCTTTCAAAAACTAATCTAGTTAACTGACAAATTGGTTGCTAAATCAAGCACATCTTAATCCTATGCTAAATTTGAGAAGCTTACTTCTAGATTTTCCTCATTTGTTTCTTCTCTTAAGAAGGGGCTTTTTAGCTTTGTGTTCTTTCATATGTTCCTCTTATTTTTGGTTCCTCCTCCTTTTTCTCTAAATACTAATTTGTTGCCTTTCTTGTCTTTCATACTGTACCACTTTTCCCTATGTAGTAATTATTTAAGGATCAAGACATTTTTTTGAAATGCTGCTTTGTTAGAGCACATGACCTCAGTGGTCAGAGATTATTTGGTAATAACTGTGTGGCAGTCTCTGTTTGTTTGTTTGCTTTGTTTTAGAGTCCAGTGTTTATGCCTTAAGATGCTCCAAAGTGATGTGGGCTCTTAGGCAGTTGTTGTTAAGCAGTATTTACAAAATGCCCCCTCTTCGTTTCATTGGACTAATTGATGTTAAGGCATTGAATCAAAGCAAGGCTACTGCTTGACCCAAACGTGGTTGGTGTGCTTTTCCATTGGCTTACTCTGAGGAAAAAGCAAAAATTATCTTGTATTTTTGGACTGAGAAATATTAAGGGATGAACTTGTAAGTGGCTTGTATTATATTCCTGGCTGTTTGGTGAATCTTTGTATCTGTGTTGCACATTTAGATATACTCAAAAATTTGCTTCCTTTTCCATAGTGATAGGAGATAGAGTCCATTTAGGTTTATTACAGAATTTTATCTTATTTGAAGCTGCAGGGAAATATTTGCTCTAGTTTTTGTTTGTGTGGTATCTTTGTTTTTCTTAAATAAGCCCTTGAGCAAAGATGTCTGGTGTAATTTCCTGGTAGCTTGGGAATACGCTTGCTGTGTGTGTAGAGTATTGTGTAGGCCAGACAAAAATAAAATATAGATATGAGTTGATGTATGATAGAATGTGGACAAATGTCATGCTCACAAAGTGCTGGTTTGCATCTCAGGAAGGATATTAATATTAATGTTTTAAGATTAAAAGAATGCACTTCTTTTACAGGCCCTTATATGTATGCTTATCTTGTAGCTTTGGGTGGTTAACAGCGGTAAGGTCCTTCATGTACTGCTCTATTTATATCGAAATCAGTAGATGATTGTACGTGTATTGATGTGCATACAAAATTTGCAACACATTTCAGTTAGTGTGCTTAAGCAATGAAGTTGCTCGCATGGACAAAATTTTTACAAGAAATGTAATTTATTTTCTTTGGCAATCCCCTGATATCCAGGAGCCCTGCCTTTGAATTTGCCTCATTCTCCAGAGTAATTTGTACACAGGGCTCAGATCTGTTACTTGGTAGTCTAAAAATTGATATGGAAAAAGATGAAGATGTATGCTTTAATGTTCTTAATTTACTTATAGAATTGCAAGAAGGGGAAATTCTAGAGTCATAGTGTTCTAACCAAAAGTATTTATTGGAAATCTATGTGGCACTATTTTCACAATTTAAGATCTTTTTAGTCACTGAAACTGCAATATTCAGGTAGCTTTGGCATCATCTCACTAGGCTAATCTCACATCAGTATAACCCACATTTTTTAATACTGAGTGTGCCGAGATGTTTACCTATGGTCAGACTATTTTGAATCTGAAGTACTAACTAATTATTTTTGAGAATTTATAGCTTTGGCAAAGTTCAAAGTAAAGAATAAAATGAGTAAACATTTTTTCCAAGTCTTCCAAAGGAGAAATTATTTTTGTAGTGCTATGATTATCAAATAAAGCAAAGTACATACTGCTGTGGTGTTGGAAGATGGGTACGGTAGAAGAGAAATACTCGTATATACAAACTTAATAATCTCTTAAGAGGGTTTTTTTTAAGCTTAAATAAAGAAGACTGCATAAATGTGTATTGCTTTTAAATCCTACTTAAATTATTTTCCCTTATATGAATATTCTAAATATCTTAGAAAGCATGTTAGCTCCACAAATGTCATTTGCTAAGGACAATACGTTTTTATTTGCTTCTTTTCTGTGCTACTTGCTGCTTCCTATCTGACAGCTTTCTGGCCCTATTCTGCTTCTATTGTAACTGTTTCTGATGTTTCTTCCAAGCAACTACCTGTATGTTTGCAGAATATTCTTTCCAAGGTAGATTGTAAAAACATTTTCTCACTTTAATGCCCTCTGATGTTTAGTATCAAGTCATGCTGCATCTTGTGATCCAGATCTGTGAGTGCTTACTTACGTAAAGCTAATCTTACTGTTGTCACAGGATTATTGTGGGTGTAAATGTTTGCAGTGTTTTAATGGTAAGTTACATTGAGGTGTTAATCACGAAGTCAAATAGTTTTCAGTTACTCTGTTAATTAGTACTGGACTGAAGAGATCTTTAAATTTGAACTCATTTGAGAAGTAAAAAAAGTCAGCCCTGAGAAGGAAAATAACGCACAGTGCTTGAAGTAGAAAGCAAAACTTCAGTATTCATTATCCCCAGTGCTTTGTTTCTGTGGTATGTCTATCTTTCTTGCTTGACATTTGTAGGCTATGCTCATGCATCATGTGCTGCCTTTTTGTTGTAGTTTAATTTAGAAAGTAGTATAGTGCTAGTACTATTCAAGCAATCTAATTCTACCTTTTCAAACAGTATTTGCTACTAGGCCTTTTGTAATAAAAAAACCCAAACCCACAAAACCAACCAACCAAAAAAAAAAACCCCAAAAAAGAAAACCAAAGCATGATGACACTTGTAAGATACTAAGATATTTAGATGTGTTGAAGTAGTAAAGTGTATTTGTCAAACTTCCTGGTTCTCATCTGTGTGCTCAAAAAAAGTTTTGTTTGTCAAGTTGTTTCTTCTAGGAATTCTCAATTATTTAGTATTCAGGAGTGCTTATTTTGTGTGACAGTGCTAAGCATTCTGTGATGCTCTGAATCTTACAGACTTTTCCTTTCCATCAGTGAAACTTTTCGTTTGGTGGAAGCCATCTTACCTTTTGCTAGCTGCAGAGTAGAGGCTGCTCTGTGTTCTCATTGATTGTTGTGGGGAGCTCACCCAGGTTACTTGGTGCAGTGAGTAGTGATTCACTGTTTTCAGTCTTTGGCAGAAAACTGCTTTTTTTTTGACATACTACCTTTCAATGTGATAGGAAAAGAGTACATCTGGTAGTCAAGTTGATACAATAGTAGTAAAGCTGTTTCATACTGCATGATGATAAAGACATCTGTTGCTCTGTAAGCTTGGAAATTATGGAGTTTTGGGGGGTGTTAATTCAGAAATACAAGTGTGTGCTTAGTAAATGACAGATGAACTGGTTTATTGCCTGTCTTATTTTCTCCTATATTTTGCTTACCTGTATGCATCTTCCTTAATACTATTAAGGAAAACATGAGCCAGCAATGTGTGCTTGCACCCCAAAAAGCCAGCTGTATCCTGGGCTGCATCAAAAGTGTGGTGAGCAGGTCAAGGGAGGTGATTCTGCCCCTCTACTCTGCTCTGGTGAGACCCCACCTGGAGTACTGTGTCCAGCTCTGGGGCCTTCAACACAGGAAAGACATGGGCCTGTTGGAGCAAGTCCCGAGCGGGGCCACAAAGATGATCAGAGGGCTGGAACACGTCTGCTGTGTGGACAGGCTGAGAGAGTTGGGGTTGTTCAGCCTGGAGAAGAGAAGGGTCCAGCGAGACCTTATTGTGGCCTTTCAGTACATAGAGGGGGCCTACAGGAAAGATGGGGAGGGACTCTTTATCAGAATGCGTAGTGACAGGACGAGGGATAACAGTTTTAAACTAAAAGAGAGAAGATTTAGATTAGAGACTGGGAAGAAATCCTTTACTGTGAGGGTGGTGAGATACTGGAACAGGTTTCCTAGGGAAGTTGTGGATGCCCCATCCCTGGGAGGTGTTCAAGGCCAGGTTGGATGGGGCTTTGAGCAACCTGGTCTAGTGGGAGGTGTCCCTGCTGGGGACCCTGGCAGGGGGGTTGGAACTAGATGATCTTTAAGGTCCCTTTCAACTCTTAACTGTTCTATAAAAAGAGAAAGAAAAAAAAAAAGCTGTTGTGGTCTTTGCTTTTTTACATCCCCGGGAGGGAGAAATTAAAGATCAGTCACCAGACCTCTTGAATGTACTGTGATTTTGTCTGGCTGTTTGCACATTCACATCTAAACGTGTGAGTGTACGGATGTGTGGAATGTCTCTTTGTGCAAATAATACCGCTAACAGTGGGACCACCCAGCAGAGCAGTTGTTGGTCAGAGCAGCCCTGAGGTGATGAGGTGCAGCAGGTTCAGGAGAGACAGGGTTACTTGGGACAGAGTCTTGTGGCACTGCTTCAGATACAGCTATTCTAGCACACTTCAACTGTGAGTAATTAGGCAGCTCCTCTGCTGTGAGCACCAACAAGAGAGCTTAGGCACTAGCAGCTACCCTGTGAGTAGTTCAGTCTGGTCAGACGCTGCAGAGCAAAGGCAGGGATTAGGAAGGCTGCTGCATACGGCTCAGTATCTACTCATACGTTCTTGGTGGGGTTCCGTGTGATCCCCACCAGCTAGTCAATTTGTTGTAGGCTGTTTGGTTGTGTTGTTTTTTAAAGTAGGCATAAGGCTTCAGCCTCCTAATAGTTTATGATGTTGTACATAATCCTAGGAAATAGGGTTTTGTGCAAGGGCCAAAAGGCTTTTGATGTTAGACCTACTTCCTAAAACTCACCTTAGCGTGAGGCAAAAAACCTTTGATACAACTGTTGAACTTTTTGCACAGATATTCAATCTTTGCTGATTGCAGAGTTAGCAAAGTATTCTTAAATTGAGATATTAATATGCACCTTATTTTTGTGGTATAGAACATCTCAGCATTTGTAATATCTTTAGATATTTGAGCAGATGTCTGCAGAACTGCATGACCATTTTAACTGTGGATTGATTGCTGCTCAAACAATGTTGTCTCAAGGGTAGAAATACAGGTGTTTAAAAAGTAAGAGCTAAATTGCTGGTTTAGTGGGCATTTATGACAAAGAAGAGTGGTTAGTATAAATCACAACGTTTGCTTGCTTATTGCAAGTTAGGGTTAGAGCATCCTTTTATAGATCCTATGTAAGTGCACAAAGATACAATGGCAAGTTAGGGTTAGAGCATCCTTTTATGGATCCTATGTAAGTGCACAAAGATGCTAAGCAAGATTCAAAAGTGAACAATTGGGCGACTCTGGAACGTGCATCCCTTGTGTCTTCAGCAAGTCAGACTGTGGCTCTCCGTTATAGTAGTTATGTGTGTATTGTGTAATAGCACTGGGTCATCATGTTGTTTAATATCATCAATACATTGCAGCCTCAGGGCTTGCATGTCTTGCGTGATGCTCTTCAGGAGGTGGAAGGATTTTATTGGCATCTATTTTTCAGATAAGAATGTGCTGAGTTAGTTCTCTGCATGCTTCAACAGTGGATAGTCTGTGTCATTAATTATTGTTTAGGGAGGTCATCCATTTAAATCCCTTTCTATCAACACAGAAATCCTGATGAACATGTGCCAGAGGTATAGAAAAGGAGTCACAATTTTTTTTCTTTATCTTTTGGTAAGTTTAGCATGGAAGTAGTCTTTGGCAGCAGAAATTGATCATATTGATAGATGCAGGAGGAGTTTGAAGTATGCCATCTTGTGCCAACGTTTCTAGAACATGCATGATCGCAAGGTTCAGATACTGACAATATTATACTTTAGAAGCTGCCTCATTCTTTGATACTGTAACTCCTGCAGACTGACCCTTTGACTACGATTGATGATTTAACAGTACACTGGTGAAGGCCATTGATCCTTTTGTCCTATATGCAGAGGTGCTTCTGATAACTTCAGTGTACTGCTTTGTCTGATGTTGCTTCAAATGTTTAAAGCAAATTTGAGGTTATTGGTTATTGTCCGTAAAGGCCCCAATTTTATTTTAACTTTAACAGTAAAAGGACACTGCTGTACTAAATTTCTTTGTAAAATACATTTTGTATATGTTTATTATTTTCTTGCTACTAGTAAATAATGGAAATGCTGCTTTATTATCTGAAATATATCCAAAAATTCTGATATTAATAATTATTGAAATATTTGGCAGAGAGCAAGAGTAAGCCTCAGGATTCCAATTAAAGGGGTTTTGCAAAAAATAAAACTTTATTAGGCAAGCAATATTTATGTGTAAAAGTGAATACTGTGTGACTGTAAGCTAAAACAGGCAGAGTAACAGTCAATATTTATTACCCTTTGAGATGTACACTTGTGTAGAATTTTTTCGAAAGTGCTTGTTTGAGCATTTCACTGTGCATAACAAATACATTCAAACAATGATAGATTTAAAATTAGGGTGCGTTACAATACTAGACTTAATGATTAAGTACCATCACGGAACAGATGGCAAGAGAGGACACAACTGGTTTGCAGTCTGCATAGATTTAAGCATGAAGCCATTAAGCTATCACATTCCCATTTCTGATAGATTTTGGTCAATGAAAAATTAAAGACACATAATCCCTGATTATATGAGGTCTCAATCTGTAATTCATGGCACTGGTAGTATTTCAAAATCACTGAAGTTCTCTCTGTAATCAGTAGTTTTAAACTAATGCATTATTGGGATAGATGCTCTTGTCTGTTTTTATTGCTATTGAAATTAATGTGTCCTGTCATAAGTAGGTTGCTCTTAAATGTAAAATTGCTTAAGGGTATCTTTTACTCTCTGCTTCCTATTGACTTCTAGACAGATTTGCCCTATTTTGCTAGGCTATTTGCCACTGAAGCAGTTCAGTATCTCCACCTAATAAAAGGAACAATTCAGACTTCAGAGCATGTATTGCCTTAAAAATGTTTGTAGTGTAACTAGCACAGTAACCACTAGAATCTTGTTTTTAAAAAACTGTTGTTTAAAGCTTTTACAAAGGTCAATTTTGGAACTGATTTATTTTTGAAATTATTTCATTTGCATCTTCTTGTATTCCCAACAGCATGTACTAGTTTATTTCAGTGGTATTGGACCAAATGTATTCTAATATGCAGAATTGTTTAGTATTAATAAAAATGTAGTTATTGTAAAAGTGTTCTTGGTCATCAAAATGAAACAATTTAACATATGGGTACAAGTAATTTATTAAAATCTGTAATAAATCAGTTTCCCAACAATGTAAACTAATTTAAAGATGCACGTTCTTGAAAGCAATACAGATTTTGTTCATTTATGTTTAGAATTTTATCTTTCTGTATGAAAAATATTTGCACATTATATTTCATTAGTTTTTCTCGTTAATGATTTCAAACACTTGTTAAGAAAATTAGTATATCTATTCCTGCCTTGGACCAGTCTGACAAAATACAGTTATACAAACAACATACAATGGAAAATGTGTAGCTAACATCATGCTATGTTGTTTCCTCTTTGAGTGGAATGAGTGAAGACATTAGCATTTAAACTGCCTTTCTGAGAAGATAGACTATATTGACTGAATTAAGATTATTTAAAATGGTGTTTTGTGCCTTGAGGAGACTACTGAGTTTTAAAGTTGGAGGCTTTGAGAGAATGAGACCTGGTTATCAGTATTGGGAATGAATATGGGTTTATTTTTTAAAATAATGCATCTCCTACTGAAGGACCTAATCACAGTTCTTTTGGTAACTGCGTGGTGTGAGAAGTGATCTGTCAGGCCTGTTCTTGGCTGTTCAATTTACTTTGCAAATCAAAACTGACAGTTCAAACATAATCTGAAAGCTAGAAATCAGTGTCTGAACATTTAGGGAACACTGGTAAATACAAAACCTCAAGGATTCTTCTACCAGCTGACCTCTAATTCACATGTGGGTCATTTTAGTAGGTACTCTATTAATGTTCTGTATTTATAAAGTATAATAATGTAATTACATAATGTGGTTAGAAAGATTTAAATTACTATAGTACAGAAATAAAGTCCGGTTTGCACTGGAAGGTATTGAGAACAGGATTTCACTCCTGGAAGTGTTACACACAATTTTTTTTCCAAGTAGAAGTCATCCTAGTCATTGCTAACGTGTTGATTGATGGTGTCAAAGACAACTTACCTCCCTTGTTTGAAGAATAATGACCCAATACAACAATCTTTAAAAAAAAGTGACAGAAAGAAATACAACTTTCTACTAGCTATAGTGAGTTATTGAAGCTTCATGTTCAATTCCATTAAAAATGATTTGTAGAGATTAGTAGTGTTAGTACTGATATTGAAGAAACTTAATTTTGTGAATCCTCAAGAGCAAGGAGTTAAAATTCTTGTTTCCATAACCTGCTTGAAAGTTCTGCTGAAAAACGGTAAGGGAACTTTGGGTTTTAGGTTTCTGTTGGATCTATAGCCATAATCTTTTGGAAGAAATTAAGCTTATTAAAACAAATTTATTCTGTGCATTATTGTCCTGAGGCTGACATTCTGATTTTAATCATAGAATTATAGAATAGTCTAGGTTGGAAGAGACCTTTAAGATCATCGAGTCCAACTATTAACCTAACGTTGCCAAAACCACCGCTAAACCATGTTCCTCAGCACCACGTCTACCTGTCTTTTTAATACCTCCAGGGATGGTGATTCAACCACTTCCCAGGGCAGCCTCTTCCAATGTTTGATAACCCTTTCTGTGAAGAAATTTTTCCTGATACCCATCTTAAACCTCCTCTGGCACAACTTGAGGCCATTTCCTCTTGTTACTTGGGAGAATTGTTGATAGTCTGCACTAGCAGAGGATCATATAACTGGACTGTGAGTTTCTTCAAGTGATAGAGGTACAGTTCCAGAGCACATCTGTGGCCCAAACTTTCCCTGCAGAATTCACAATCTCAGTAAACTGTTTCCTGCAGTCCAAGCCAAAAAAAAAAAAAAAAAAATCAGTGCTTTTTGTTTTAAGATACAGGAATGAATCATTTTTACCTCAAACAGTGTAACTTTTCTTGAAAAAGAAGCCCAGAATTTCCGTAAAATGTAAGGAATGTGTGTCACTCATTGAGTTGGTAAAAAAAAATGGGGGGGGAATACATGGAGTGAATTGGTGGAAATAAAAGAGTGGTACTTTACTTTCAACAGTGGTGGGAGTTAACAACTAATAAAATCTTTGTTACGTATCAGTATTAACTTTGACACGACTAATACCACAGAATTTCTGATTATCTTTGTTAATGCATATTTGTCAGATTTGATCCATATGCTTTTGGATTTCTGAGGATTAAGATGGAAAAGATGAAGCAAGAATGATTTGCTGTAGGACTGTTGACAAAGTGTCTGCTAAAGTGTTCTAAAAATGCTCAATTGGTATCTGTTAGTGCATTATTTGAGAGATGTGAATTATTTATTTTTGTACTGTGCAGAGCAATGCTAGTAATGAGGAGCAAAGTTCAGGTACAGGTATAATGACACCCTACAGTTCCTGATCTTGCCCAGATGTTATGACTTCTGATTTCAAAAATTTATTTTCATACCATCCAATAAAACACAAAGCTCATGTGCTGTATCTTTGATGTATGCAAGTCCCAGTAGTAAATATTGTCCTGCAAAACATGAAGGTGGCAGTGGTGACAAAGGTGTGGAAGTAAGAATTTGTGTCCTAAAAAATCATGGACTCTAATTGCCCATCTTTTTTTCCTCCTCTATATGGATATATTTGGTGTTGATTGTTTCTGCTTTTGTTCAGGAATTTTTCATTTGTGTTTGTTTCCCGTTTGTTGCATTGGGATAATAACAATTTGTCTTTAAAAGTATGTCAAGATTTATGTGTGCATACCATTATGAAGACATTTGCTATGCAAATGTTAAAGTTTTTGTTCTTACAAGATCTGTCTAAAGTTTCTAGTACAGCTTTTGAAACGAGAAAGTGTAAAGCCTGAGTTTTTATGACATTTGTGTTTTGAATTCTTGTGGTTGCACACTAATTTTTGTGTTGATACTAAAATAAGAGCTATTATGATAGCCAGGAAACTCTAGTGCCCTCTGTTTTGAATGCTCTAAAGAGAGAGTCATCGAAAATGTATGGCTGTAGAAATGCAGCTGAAGATGATGAAAAAGCCTGGAGATAATCCGATAGTCATTAAGATTAAAGATGAAGATTAAGGGCCCAAATCGGCCTTTTGGAGATATGAATGTAGAAATACGAGACTTCAGCTGATCTCTGTATGCCATCAGGTCAGCAGGATTTATCGTGGATTTTCTCCTCTGATTTTTACAATTGAATGAAATCAGTTTGGAAAGGAGTTCAGTTCTGCACATCTGCAAAGCATAATAATTTTTAGCCCATTTAGTTCCTTTTGCAGCTACGGGTTAACTGAATTAATAAATCGAAGGTGACATCTTAGTCACATAGTTTTGGCTAATGTATTCTAAAATGTACTTGGTTATAGCATTTTTAGGAACATGGTGATGAGCATTTAGGAATGAGGCAGTTACTAGTGTAAGAATCAGTGTGCTAATTTTCCTAGATTTATATTCATATATAGGAGAAAGAAGATGCTATGCGTACTGCTTTTCTTTTAAAAATTACTGTGTTGGAGGTGCATTGTGTATATGATCTGACTTGCCCAGCAGTGTGGTTTTTCTTTCTGTTACCTCCATTCATGCTCACAAACTAGGAAATTCTGATAGCAATAAACTGAAGAAAAGACATAAATACGTCTTAAAAATTATAACATGCTAAAACCAAAGAAAGCTGTAAAAGGCAAGCAAAAGTTTGTTTATGTAACATATTTAAATGACAAATGTGTAAATTTTGTCTATAGCAATACAGGTACAAACAGTATGTGAAGCTACCAATTGAAGTGATAAATTGCATCAAAATAAATCATGATAGTACTATGTTCAGGGCAGTAGAGGGAATAGCTCATTTTGGGGGGTTGGTTGAATTGAGTATCTGTAGAGAAACATATGAATCACATGTATATTAGTGATCTTGTAGACTTAGTCTTGTAGACTGCTTACGTGTAGTTTCTTTAGATAAAATATATCTGTTCTGTATGATGCATATTCTTTTTCTGCTGTCCTCTGCAAAGCCTTCAGTTTGTGCACATCAGTAGCATCTGGTTTTCAGGTTGCAGGTCCTGGGTGTCCTGCCAAAATAATTCATGCTGACCTGTAACTTGCTCGGTTCAGTCACCTTCTAAGGAACTCTCCCGGAATAGACTGTGTGGTGGATGTGCAGTTCCCATTCTGCAGGGGCAGATGTACCTGTATGTCACCTGGCCATACAGTACACCCAAGTAATTGAGGGAAGACCTGTGATGAGCCTTTGCATGCTGCTTAGAACCCAGGTGGTTCACCTGTTGAAAAAGTACAAACACAGATCCTCCCTGAAGTTTGACTCTATAGCGACTGAAGCATCATCTATACCATGCATAGAATAACTACCTCTCTTTTAGACAACACTTGTACTAAAAAATTGAAGAATTAGGGTTTTTTTGGCAATGACATTTCTTTTCCCTTGGTATTTGGTTGTGTCCACTACAAGATTCAGGTCATATTTGTGTTATAGCAAGTTATTCCTCTTTCTGCATTTGATTCCTGAGTATAATCCTTTGCCTGTACAGGTTGTTACTGAATTTCTTTATACTGCTGTCACACTACTTTTGCACTTTATCAGGATCATCCTTAATTGCCATAGTGTTCATTGTAGGTTTTTTTGGAGTGTGGTGTTTTTTGTTTTTTTTTTTAATTCCTCCCAATTTTTGCCAATGGCAGTTCTGGTAAGTGTATTCTGTATTCCATTGTCTAAATCATTAATGACAACATTGAATAACACCAGACTCGGCAGGCACACACCCTTGCAGGAATCTCCAGTTTGACATCTAGAAGTTGGTAGTTTCTTGTTTGAGTGCAGTATTCCAGCCAGCTGCACATTTATCTGACAATAATATCATTAAACAATACAATAATGTCATTAAGTATCAAAAGTTGCATTGTGCAGCTGTATCAAGTATCTTTGTAAAAGTTAAGAAACTTCAGGTTGGCCATCTCTTATGAATTCTCTCAGCCTTTTACAGGGTGTTGTGGGGAGTTGCATTGGTTCAGCATTGTTTTCCTGAAAAAATCACAATGAATAGTTGTCATCCTGTCTTGTATGTGGTTAAAAACTCGGTATATTATGAGGTATTGCAAAAGGGTGACTCGTCTGCATTTCCTCTGATCCTTTCTGGTTTGTGAAGGAAAAAGGGATTGATTTCCTCTCTGAAGCCAAGATAAACCAGAGAAAAATCTGGTAGTATGTGAGAGTACATGACAAAAATTCACATTGATAATCCCTTTATTGACAGATTCCAGTCATCTGTAAATAAATTTAAAATAATTTAGTGTGGCGTTAGCATGATGTATTTCTTATTCTTCATTGTTCTAAAAGTTAAAACTTACATTCTGGTTTTGTGCCTTGTGATAGTCAAATAGCATTGTATAGTTTTTCAGTGTATAGACATTTGTTCATGTAGCCAGTCTGAATTCTGTTAACTTGTAATTGTCTGCATCAGCAAGAATGATTCCCGAAGTCTGCAGTGTGTGCTGGAATATTTACATTATAGCTGTGTTCTGCTTTCTGTATTCCGTCAGGAATGGGGCTGCTTGTGGAGAAGTGCAGAGCCTCAGAAACTTTCTTCTTATATTAATTCTCTGGTAATTGTGATGGGAGCTCCCAATTGCATACTGCATTAGTAGCCAAACAGGGTAGTATAATCTGACTAGCTGTGTCACGGATAAATGTTTCAAGTTACTTTTTTCTGCCCTTGGCAGTCACTTCCACAAGTCCTTATTTACTTGTGGAGGGAAAAAAAGGCATGATAACCAAGACAAGAAGTTATGCTAGTACATTAACTATATCATTTGTTTTATAGAGAGCTTTAAAGACTAATGTTCAGTGTGTTTAATTTATTCTTTTTTGTTTGTTTGTTTTGCAGTAATCCAAAGTCTGCTAATCAGAGGATAAACAAAAAAGTAAACAACGATGCATCATTAAGGATTCAAAATTTGTCTATTTTGGTGAAACAAATAAAAACTTACTATCAGGTCAGTAATTGTTTTTGTATTGTGTTTTGCCTAGAATTGTTTCTAAGTATTCTTTTATAGTTACGCCTTTAAGGGTAACAAAAATATGATTAATATTTTGAGATATTTGTATTGATGGTTATTTATAAATCTGGTCAAATTTTTTATCATACTTAATTTACAGCTATGATAGTAGTCTGGAAACACTTGTATGTGAATGGTGGTCTGTTTATATAATAGATATTCTGCGTGTTCAATTACTCATATGGTACATTAAGTAGTATTGGTTGGTATTTTCTGAATTGACGCAAGTTCTGTGTCTGTGAGAGAAATTATTACATGTGCGTTTAGGCTATCAATGGAATCTTAGTAAGAAAAATGTGATGAAATTTATTGGTTTTAGAATTCACTTGATTTTCAGTAGGAAAAACATCAGTAAGGTGATAACAATCAAATGAGAATTCATAGTAAATGCCGTGATGAGCTAATTTAGAGCTGTAAAATAGCCATTGAATTTTTGTGTTTTGTGTGGTAGGTGAGAGGTATGCTTCCTAGATGCAGAGCCTGAACAGAGTGGTGTACACATGGACACGCTATAGTAGGACACTGCATATATCACCGGTGTCCCTAATACTGTGTCTTTTAGTGCTCTTCTGTGCTTCTCTGCGCCTTTCTGCCAGGAGAGTCTGGATCTGGGAGAAAATCTCCTTTGACCTGCCTGTTACAGCAAGTGCATCATGGCAGAGCCTGTGCTGTTGTATGCTTTTCTTCATGTGTACGCATATAGTATATGTTCTCAAAAACTCCAAAGTACAGTGAAAATTCCCACCTGTCACTTACTGCAGTGGTCAACCACTGTACATCTTTCTCGTTAGCACTTTGTGCTAGCATACTTCAGGTTGTTCTTTTCTTGGCAGCTACTACAGGTGGGTATAAGTGCTGCCTGCTAAGACCAATATGCTTTTGCATTTCCTGGTGGTAGTAATTTTTGACCAGGCATTAGTGTTTCACAGCTGGTGCAACAGAAGGCATAAACACTGACAGGATTGATCTTTATTTGAATACAAGTCATTCCCTGGGCTTCTCTGGCCATACAGCATCAGCCTATTGTAGTGCAACAGCATCAGCCTATTGTAGTGCAACAGTATCAGCCAGAATGGTTTGTGGTTAGGTAGTTTACCTTTAGAATCATAGAATAGTTTGGGTTGGAAGGCACCTTTGAAGGCTATCTAGTCCACTCCCCCTGCAATGAGCAGGGACATCTTCAACTCAGTCAGGTTGCTCCGCGCCGCGGTCTTGAATGTTTCCAGAGATGGGGTATCTGCCACCCCTCTGGGCAACCCGTTCCACTGTTTCACCACCCTCAGTGTAAAATATTTCTTCCTTCTATCTAGTCTAAATCTTCCCTCTTTTAGTTTAAAACCATTACCTCTTGTCCTATCACAACAGGCCCTGCGAAAAAGCTTGTCCCCATCTTTCTTATAAGCTCCTTTCCGTACTTAAAAGTACTGAAAGGCTGCAGTAAGGACCCTTCTCTTCTCCAGGCTGAACAACCCCAACTCTCTCAGCCTGTCCACATAGGAGACGTGTTCAGCCCTCTGATCATTTTTGTGGCCCTCGTCTGGACCCACTCCAACAGGACCGTGTCGTTCTTACGTTGAGGGCTCCAGAGCTGGACACAGTACTCCAGGTGGGGTTTCACCAGAGCAGAGTAGAGGGGCAGAATCACTTCCCTTGACCTGCTCACCACACTTCGTTGGATGCAGCCCAGGATACAGATGGCTTTCTGAGCTGTGAGCACCCATTTCCGACTCATGTCCAGCTTTTCATCCACCAGTGCCCCCAAGTCCTCCTCAGGGCTGCTCTCAATCCGTTCATTCCCCAGCATGTATTGATACTGGGGGTTGCCCTCACCCATTTGGATGATTTAGGGTTGTGAATGTTGCTCCAAACCTTTGCGTTATAAATAATTTATTATGGCTTTTTTAAAATAAAAAAGTATTCTTATTCAATAAATGTTAAAATCAGTCACCATGCCTTTAATGGTTCAACGTTGTCCTGTGTTAAGTGTAAGCTGTATAGAACTGCATACACTTTTTCCCCTTTCCCTCCCTAGTCTTTCAGGCTTCTAATCTTGTGAAATGCCAGCCTCTTCAGACAGTGCAAGTAAGGGAACTTACAAACATTGCAGATCGGGCATTTTAGTAGGAGTAAAGGCATTTGGTAGCCAAACTGGAATGCTTTTTCAAATTTAAAATTGCTTTTTGCATGTATTGATGTTCACTCAGGTACACCTATGTGCATTTTGGGGAGTTTATGCATTGTGGTAGTTTGTTGGGTTGGAGAGAAGTGTTTAAGGATGGACTGTAGTCTGTTTCCTCTCAGACTTAGTGCAGCCTGGCAGCAGGTATTTTCCCACAGCCTATGCATGGGTCAGCAAGGCAGCGTAGCAAACTGTTTCAAGAACGGGTCAGTTTAGTTCCCGTCACCTGTGAAATTACCCAAGGCAGAAAAGCTAGTGCTTGATGGATGCCTTGGAATCAATCTGAGAGGACTCTTGTAACCTGGGGTATGCCTTCACAGAGGCACAAACCCTCACACCTGAGTGCTTCAGAAAGCTGTCTATACAGGCATCATGGTTGGTATATGTTCCGAACGGGATGCCTGAAATATGAGAGTAGTAGAACATGGAAAGTAATCACTGTATTAAGATATGAGATTAATGTCTAGAATATTACAGTGGGAATAAGATATTAAGGGATATGAGGATTTTTAATTTTTAGCATTACGTTATCCTGTCTCTTAAAACTTTTTATTGTGAGCTTGTCCATGCTAGTTTATTCCATTTGTTTTTATAACATTTGTGGAAAATGTTCTCTCAATTTAGCAAATAATTGCATTAGTGCTGTATATGTACTTGTCAAAAAACCTGCACTGATAGAATATAAAATTCAAAATTAAAATACTATGTTAGATTATACAAGGTTTTTTTGGTTCCTGCGTCATCTTTGTTCTTTAGGAGAAGGATCTGGGGGTCCTGGTAGATAGTAAATTATCCATGAGCCAGCAATGTGCCCTTATTGCCAGAAAGGCCAATGGAATCCTGGGCTGTGTAGGGAAGAGTGTGGTCAGTAGGTCAAGGGAGGTCATTCTCCCCATCTACTCTGCACTGGTGAGGCCACAACTGGAATATTGTGTCCAGTTCTGGGCTCCCCAGTTCAAGAGGGACAGGGAACTGCTGGAGAGAGTCCAGCGAAGGGCAGCTAAGATGATTGAGGGATTGGAGCATCTCCCTTATGAGGAAAGGCTGAGAGAGCTGGGACTCTTTAGCCTGGAGAAGAGAAGGCTGAGGGGAGACCTTATTATTGCTTGTAAGTATCTAAAGGGTGGGTTGAAGGAGGATGGATCCAGACTCTTTTCAGTGGTTCCCAGTGACAGGACAAGGAGCAACGGGCACAAGTTGGAACATAGGAATTTCCATTCAAATACAAGGAAAAACTTCTTTGCAGTTAGGGTGACAGAGCGCTGGCACAGGCTGCCCAGGGAGGTTGTGGAGTCCCCTTCTCTGGAGATTTTCGAGACCCGCCTGGATGCAGTCCTGAGTAATGTGCTCTGGGCAATCCTGCTTTAGCAGAGGAGTTGGACTAGATGATCTCTAGAGGTCCCTTCCAACTCTGAAAATTCTGTGATTCTGTGATTTGTAATTACAATTGTGTCTTCTTTTTCCAATGAAGCTTCTTTACTTCCTTACAGTGTCACCAAACTCTTACTAGGTCCCAAATCAGTCTTTTGAGCATATACATTTCCTGGCAGTGTAAGAGTGTAGAATTGTTCTCAGCAGCTGATTCAGGAGAACTGATCCCCTTTTTTGACGGACTTGGGAGGTGAGCTTCTATGACTCCCATGGGTGCTCTGTCAGCCTCATTTGACAGATGATGTGTGAGTCTTTAAGAAAATAAACACTAATGAACTCTAAAATTTTGTACAAGTGAGGCAGAATTTTGTAAATAGGCTTAATTTATTTTTACAGATTAAACAACAATTAAATATGTGAATTTTGGAACACACAGGTTCCAACTTCAGCATTTTAATAGAAGCAGTCATTTCAAAAGTAAACACAAATTGAGAGCAGTTGCACCGAGCTTAGTGATGAAGTTAACACTGTGTGACAGAAAAGGTGGTAGACATCTTTGAAGTAAGGTAGAGGTGTTGTAAGAAAAATGGTAATAATGTCATTAGCCCATAGAGGACACATCTCTTGGCTATGCCTGCTTGTAGTCTGCTTCACAGTAAGAAAAGCTTTATAATAGCATCATGGCATTATTTGAGCTATTACAAAAAAACAAACAACAAAAAAGCCACCAAGTTCCCACTTTTAAAAGTATGTGATTTTCTTTTGTAGTAGCTATAAATACTCGTTCCTTATATTTTATCTGTTCTTTATTGATTTAAAACTTCCTATTGTGCACTTCATATCTTGTTTTTAGTTGAAAATTGTCTTTATCAAGATCTCAGAAGTACAAGAGTCATAGTTGGTTGAAATTCATGATATTTGTGTAGGCCCAACCTATTTTCTCCATCCTTTTATAATTTGTTTTAGGCATGTCCAATGAGATTTATTTTTCAGTCTAGTATTAATCAATTCAGATATAACCTCTTATGTCCTATATGAACTGTTGACAACTTTCAAGTCTAGCTATAGCTAATAATTTCCACGTTTTTCAATTAATATTGTCATTTTTCAAATTTGACATAAAATGAGTTGACTTATGTTATGTTTTTAGCTTACAATATGACACCTAATATGTACCTTTTGGATGTAAAGCGGTGATGGTTCTGGAATATGTTGCTTTTGAATATGAACATTTTATGTATTAATGAATCTGTCACTGCAGAAAAAACAAAAAGCATGATTCTAAAGTTGCTGATAGGATGGCATCTGCTGTGAATAAACATCTGGGAACAGGAGGAAGACTTATTCTGCTTCAGAAGAATTAGGCTCTGTCTAGACTGGGGATTTGACCTGATTACAGCCATTACTGGCTGACAGAAACTACCCATTGATACAATCTATAGTATAGATAGGCAAAGCTGCTGCTTGAGTGTGTGGGGACTTACCAGGCTAAAACTCGGCCTGATCATGCAAATAGGATTTTGTACCTTTATATTCAGGATTGTCCCAGCGTAACTGCAGCCAAAAACCCTGTAATTTTCACAACCACATTTGACAAGGCCTCAGAGGTTATGGACATGAAATAGATGAGGTTGGTCTTTTGTAGTATGAAGGCAACTTAGAGCTAATGAAATAATCATCTAAAAGCTAGTCAGAGAAACATGATCAATAATAATTGAAAGGAGTTTTGCTACGTTCTGCGACACAGGATCTAGTTGGCTTAAAATCCATAAGCCAGCTCATTGCCATGAGAGGATTTTACTGTGTTGAGGTGATTTTGCAAACCATTAAAACAAGTCTTTTGTAGAAGTAATTCATACTTGTAATTTGTTTTAATTAGAGTCCAAGTGATTAAGTATTGAACATGTATGTACTAAGACCTGAAAAATTTTAAATTACTGATGTAATAGTGATTTCTGTTTAGTGGTAGTTAGTATTTGATGTTTGCTTTTGTTCAATGCATATGATTTAAATAATATTGTAATTTACTTTTGTAGGAGAATTTGCAGCAGTTGATCATGATGTCTTTGCCAAATGTACTAATAATAGGCAAAAATCCTTTTTCTGGTAAGTTTTTTTTTTAACTAGGATGAAAATTTATACCGATTTAAAAATTTGTATGATTTCACTGGTAATAAAATTCATATAGGATTGACCCTATCAGAAGAAGATTGTGTAAATTCTTTTAGCAAATAAGTGGTTTAATAATGATGAGTAACATTTTCTTTGTTCACACTAAAGGTCCACACTTTACAAAAATGTGTTCTGCCCAAACCTCAGCATTGGCTGTCATTAGGATTTATACTGAAACGAAGTGCATTTTCCAGCAACCAATGAGCCACTGATATGACAAACTATAAGTTTCATGTATTCCCAGCTAATATGCTTTCAACTTTCTTTACCGAAGCCACCCCTGAGAAAACTGGCACTTCAGTGCATCTCATTTGATCCAACTCCTAATCCTTGTTTTTCCTTCCCCAAAAGTCTTCTGCTTCTCTTGCATCATTACCTGAAAAATATTGCAATTACCTTCTTGCTTTCTCCCCTGAACTGACACTGTCTTCTCCATGCTCCCACCTTCTCTGCTTCCAGCTCTGAGAGTTGCAATTTTCAGACCAAGAAAATTAGCCTGTATGGACCCAGCTGACTATCCACAGCCACTTGGGAATCTCTGCACCATGCTCTCAATTCCAGAAGCACGGAGCAGACACACCTGGCCTGCATGGAGCCACTATGGATTGGGCAGAATTTATTTACTTGGGTCTAATGTGTCCCATGTGTTCTACTTCTGATGTTCTAGCACCTCAGCAGAGAGGTTAGGAACTACTCTAACAGGCTGTGTAGCTTCCCCTGGCTTTTTTTATTTATTTAAGATGTCTTATATGCCATGCTTCCATGTATGTGAGACGAGATTTTTCTCATGAGCAAGCAGAACCATCTGTGTTACCTTGCTTTTCAATTCCAGGGTTCATAACGTTGATACTTTCCATATCGCATCTGCATATATCCCATTTATGTAGGTATCTTGATTTATTTTTTTTTTATTTTTACTTTCTGCTTTTGAATATTGCTGCTTTTGCTTCTGAGGTCACAACCTTTTAAGTTTTTATATGTGTAGATGCTGTAATCTTATCATATGCACCAAGAAGTGTGAATGTGGTTTCTTCTTTTCCAAAAGAATAGAATCCAATGTGCTTTTATATTTTGATTCAAGACTTTCTTAAGGTTTTTGAAAGACTCCATGGATTTGCCTAGAGACCAGATTTAATGGAAAACATTAAAAACCACAGGTCATAGTATTGTTTTTGTAGTGGCATTTTTTATTCTCTTTAAGATACTGAGATAAAATATGTCTTAACAGTATTATCTAATAGAAGATGAAATTTTATTAAAAATGCATTACAAAACCCCACAAAGATAATTTAGTATTCAGCTGTATACATATAAACCTGTGCTTTAGTCATTAATAAGAAAACTTCTTCCTGTTTTGAGGCCTCGGCTAAATCTGTGTAGCTTTTGTGATTTGGCAACTGGAACCTCTGGTGGTGTATGCATTGCTCTCCTGTGGGGACTTGACTGGATTTGTGAGAAAATACAGACTTTACTGTAGCATAGCCCACACATAAAAAATATTTGTTATGTGTGGGCAATATTCTTGAAGACGTTTCAGATTCCTGCTTCAATTCATCATGGAGTTTGATCTGAATGAGAAAATAGACCTGTTCTTTTGGGTTCCATCCAGAACCTTTCCCCTTTGAAAGTTAAGACTGCTCTCGCTGTGTCAACTTGGAGGACCTCATCCCTACAGGGACTTTTAAGCTTTTTTTCTTTGTTGGGCAAGTGTAGCAAAATTAAACCTTGGTGACCTTTTGAGAGACTTCTGTGTAAATCTGATTGCATCAAGGCAAACCCCCATAGTAAAAGTTGATTCTCTGATAATGATTAGGATTTTGTCCACTAAAGCTTAGGCTGTAGCTGTGATTTTTTTTTTTTTTTTTTTTTTTTTTTTAATAAGTGTCCCAGTTTTTTGCCTTTGCACTACTTTGCACTTAAGGAATTATTAGTAAAGAAATACCAGAAGATGACAAATTGCAGAAGGCAAGGGCAAATAAGATTTCAGGAGGAGAAATGTATTTGCCTGTGTCAGAGGCAGTTGGCTAATCAAGGAAAAAGCAGATAGAATGCTGGATTTCAGCTTTGGTAAAAAAGAGGTCATCAGAGACTTTATCAAGAAACATTTCAGTTGAGCTAATTGGCAGGAAGCCAGTTTGAGGAGAAATCTGGAGGAGAAGAGCTGCAGCCTGTGACTGTAAATGTTAAATTACAGAGGAAAAGGAGAAAGGAGGTAATGATGAGGTGAATGTTCTTTCGTGGGGGAAGAGGAAGGATTAAACCAAGTTCGTATTTCTGAGGAAGCAAGCCAGGGGAGGATGGAAGGCTACAGAGGGTGTGAAAGTCAGGGATAAGAGTGAGTACAGGGAAGATCACAGGGTAGGATATAGGGTAGGGACAAAGTTCAAGCAGCAAGTTTGAGGGTGTGGAAGAGAGTGATCTATTTCTGTGTTTGTGATGGAGAAAAAGGAAGAAAAACGTACAAGATGGTTGGTAGCATTTGGAAGCTGAGGTGATTCGATATTTTGCCATGTTGCTCCAGGGAATTTGGGGGAGAGACATAGAAATGATACTCAGGTAGGCTTTTAAAAGCCAGTCAAGAGATGCTGAAGCAGTGAGCAAAGAGATCATGGATTGCTTAAAAAAGAGGAAAAGTGATTAATTTATTGGGATACGTGAATGTGGCATGTGAGATGTTGGGATGGATTTCATCTATAACAATATTCTGGTTAAGCTTTATTAATGTAAGGCAGCCAGGTGGAATTTCCCTTCCTTAGCTGAAGTAGCGTGCTTCTGATGAACTGTGTTCATTGGTGTTTTCTATTTCTATGTGAAAGACTTCACAACTCGAGTCTTTGGGATACAAGAAGGTTGTATAAATGATTAAAGATCTCCCCTTCGAGTTCATGTTGTTTGTAATGTGTCTACTTGAGAAACCTCTTTTGAAAAATTTAGACATTACATGTTCATTGGGATTATACATATTTCCCTCTAAAAGAAGCAGGTTGAATCAATGTTGAAAAAAGTCTCTCTACTTAATATTATAATAGAACTCCTGAAGCTGAGGAAGGTGGAGAAGCTTAACATCTGTCTTGCATCTCTGCTTTATGGCAGCAGGCTTGACACTTTACTGAAAGCTAGTCAAATCATTGAGGGTTCTGTATCCTTCTAGGTATTTTCTTGATTTCTTTTTAATTTCTTCTTTTGATCAAGATTACTTCATATCTGTAACTTTTTGAGAAAGATTTTGCATTTACTTCACTTACAAAATACTGTAGTGGATCAAATCAAAGGGCAATTTTCTAAGTGATTGTGAGTGAGTGGTTACATTTTGGGAGGTGGGGGAGTTCATCCAAAATAGACTTAGTTGCCCAATGTAGAAGATTGCAAACTGCCATTTTGGAAAGAATGTTCTAGTTGAGCTTTCTTTCAGATGCTTGTAATTGTCTTGTGATCATTGGAGCTCATCTGTGGACACCAATTGAGCCCTTTGAAAAAAGGGACTTCAGTAACTTAGGTTCAAGAATGACTGTGCATACTTTAGTACATGCTAGACTTTCACTGTGGTGTTTGCTATCTGGACTGAGAGTGAGTCTGTTGATGATGGTAGTAGTTATACCAGCTGTGTTGCAGAGTACAGTTTTGCGGAATACAGGTCAGATTTCTAGCCAGACCCAGCATTATTCTATTTGACAGCATAGCTTTTGTCTGGTTAGCTAACAGTGAAATAAACTATTGGCTGTAATCCAAAGTATATTGTGGAAAGGATGCTATTAGGACCCTTTTATGCCTAGTTAGCCCAATGTATAGTGTTTCCTGTTTCAGTACAGCAAAATGATGTATGGCCATATAGACTTTAGTTCCAACTAGCCTAAGTTGTTTTGCCATCCTTAAAGCATTTGCTTTATGGTGTTTATATTCTAGGTAGAGCATACATTTAGTAGCAGGACGAGGACATTTTGAGTGTAAAAAGTAAGAAACGTCTTTACTAATCTGTAAACAGAGTTCTTCAACTTAACCTTCTTTAGGAGATTAAGATGCTTAAAGCCAGATTTGGAAATATACTTTGATTTTTAGATGTTTAGGTTAGAATATCTAGTACAGCTTTATAAAATAATTTAAGTTCTCACCTAGCTCTTATAGCTTAGGGGTGGCAAATAATTTAAGCGCTTTTGTAAGTATCTTGAGATACCTGAGATTACAGTTGAAAACTTTGTTGTATGTCTTCAAAACAGTTTTGAAAATGTCACTCTTAAGTTTTGCTTTACAAAGGGCTGAAATTACGTTTTTTTCCATTTGGAACTATTATGGATGTTAAGCTATTTGTTAATGCTGAAAGTTGGCAGTTAAATCGCAAAAAGGACTATGCTGAAAGCTGGAAAGATGGGGGTTTCTTCCATCTTTTTATTTTCTAACCTAGATTAACATAAATTTTACGAAAATAATGAGAAAACCTCATCTTTTCTGAGGGGTGGGGGAAGAAACTCAAGTTACCATTTTACACCTACCATTTTTTTGTTCTCGTTTTCATCTTAGAACCAGGTACTGAAGAAATAAAAAAACTCCTCCTGCTTTTACTTGGTTGTGCAGTTCAGGTAAGTTTGATATAAGTTTACATCTGTATGAAATGATTTATGTGTTGATCTGAGGTAGTATATAACTTTGACCCTCCTTCCTCTAGTGGTACTATTGCATTCCTTGAAAATAGGGATATTCTTACAGTTAAAATGGCTACAACTGTACACTTCTTACATTTTAGTGTGTGAATAGTGAACTGTGTGTGTAGGATTTCTAATAGTTTATAAATTGTAATATTGTTACTTCACCTGATACTGTAAAGAAAGGAAGAAAATGGTAAAGTACTGAAGAATTATCTTGCTGATGTATCTTATTGAAACTTTTTCACTTATTTAATAATTTTTTTTGATGGACTCCTGTTCTTATTAGGAAAGTTTGTACCTTTCAACTAATTAAACTGAAAAAATAGGTCAGTCATATGTTCTTAACAACTTAAATAAGCAACTTGAGTATTAGAGGAGGACACTGAAAAAATACCTGTGGAACTCACTGTTGTGAAATTTTAATAAGTAGCTATTTTAAGAAAACTCTTCCTTTCCCCTTGTCAATAGCTGTCTTTATCATTTTATTAGTGTTGGAAGTTGTTGTAATTACTGTAACATGGCATAAACCAAGTGTTTATTGGTCAACAAAATTATTGGATAATAATTTAGCAATGTGATTTAGCAATTATAATTTCAGATTTATCATGTTTAACTCTTGGAAGTACAAAGGAAGAATCAAAATACTTGTGATTTTATATATGTGTATGTATATAAAATAGATATCTTTATTTCTAGTGTCAGAAAAAAGAAGAATTTATTGAAAGAATCCAAGGTTTGGATTTTGACACAAGAGCAGCTGTTGCAGCTCATATTCAAGAGGTATATTGTTATTTTCATGTTTTTAATTTTTTTGGAGGTGGAATATTGTATTGTAAGAAGGTTAATTTTATTTGTTCAAAAGCAAGTAAATCAAATAAATTATTTGTATAACTATTGTATTTAGTAAGCAAAAAATCCCTTTCTTTTTTAACTTGATTCACAAAAAGATTTAATTATCAAGCTCTTTTGGATTACATTGTTAAAACAGTACTAGTGAACAAGTATGTTGCTCCAAGAATTTCTTAGAATTGCAGGAAATTTACTTTAGTGAAATTTTCATATGCAAACTTAATTATAACATACAATTCAAATCCTATGTATGTGATATGTAACGTATATTATGTTGTAGTCACCTTTTGCTTCTTATTTTGCCAGAAGTACAAGTTGCTACTTTCAGTTACATAAGAAACTATTCCATAACGTACTATTTAATCTATTTTAAATGGTTTTTTTGTACCTTTTATAGAGAATTTAACCCATAGAGTTCCAGCTTTATTTTCTTAGGCTTCCTTTCTACTCTTACAATTTAAAGAGGGTTGTTTTTTTTTTTTCTTGCATTTCATTCCATGTAGGTAACTCATAATCAGGAAAATGTGTTTGATCTGCAGTGGATGGATGTCATTGTATTGACACAAGAGTATGTTGAACCTCTCTTGAAAAATATGGCGTTACATTTGAAAAGACTTATAGATGAAAGAGATGAGCACTCAGAGGTATGGATGTGGTTTGTTGCATAAGAGAAATATAAAGAAATAATTTTTTGAAAACGATACAGCTTACCATTTTTATAAATAATAATTTAATATATGTTCTGATAGGATAAATAAGCTAGGATTCCTTACTGCCAGAGAGTTGTTTGAGGTAGTTACAGTGTGCGTACTAGTTGTTGAATACTATGACAAACTAGAAAAGATAATAGCAGATGATGTTTTTCATGTAACCAGTGACTGAAACAACTTTAAATAACATTCTTCTGTAGTTGAAAACAGAAAATCCAAAGCTCTATCAGCTGAATTTTCTGGGAGTCGGTAACCTGTCAGTTTGCAAGCCAGTGACTGAAAGGTGCCTATTATGTTACTGTATCCTTTTGTACAGCTTTGAGTGAACTGGAGCAGAATTCATACTAGGACACGAGGTCTTTACAAGCTTATCATGAGGTACAATCATTGTACTGTGTGAGAATCAAGAAACAGAACTGTTTTTAATAAAAATTGCAAGTTATGAATCATCTTGGTGGTCTCAGATTTGCCCCTCCATAGAGTGTGGATATGTTCATGTTGCAATTATTCCAAATATTCCTTTGACAGTTAGAAAGTGTCTTTCCAGTTCACTGCCTTGATAAGAGTAAAACGGAAAGTTAACAGTGAGGGGAGAGGATTTGTGGTAATCCTTTTTTGCAACACAAAGGAAAAGTAACCTTAAAAAACAAGGATCTTTGTATTAGGATAACACCTTTATTTATATGATGAAATAGGAATATTCCTATAGGTCTCATGCTTTATTCTGTTCACCTGGATGCTGCTGCTTGCTGAAGAACACCAGTTTCTTTAGAGATTTGTATTTATCCTCATGTTCAAGGAATTCATGCCATTTCATTACCCAGTCCAAGCACTGATAATTTTGTGGCAGTGTGCCCAGGTGGCCAAGAAGGTCAATAGCAATCTGGCCTGCATCAGAAATAGTGCTGCCAGCAGGACTAGGGATGTGATTGTCCCCCTGTACTCGGCACTGCTGAGACCACACCTCGAACACTGTGTTCAGTTTTGGGCCCCTCACTACAAGAAAGACATTGAGGTACTGCAGCATGTTCAGAGAAGGGTAATGAAGCTGGTGAGGGGGTCCAGAGCACAAGTCTTATGAGGAGCAGCTGAGGGAACTGGGGTTGTTTAGTCTGGAGAAAAGGAGGCTCGAGGGAGACCTCTCCACAACTACCTGAAAGGAAGGTGTAGTGAGGTGGGCATTGGTCTCTTCTCCCAAGTAACAGGCAGTAGGACAAGAGGAAATGGCCTGAAGTTGCACCAGCGGAGGTTTAGATTGGATGTTAGGAAAAATTTCTTCATGGATAGGGCTTTCAAGCATTGGAACAGGCTGCCCAGGGAAGTGGTTGAGTCACTGTCCGTGGAGGTATTTAAAAGACAGGTAGATGTTTATGGACATAGTTTAATGGTGGACATGGCAGTGCTAGGTTAACGGTTGGACTCAATTATCTTAAAGGTATTTTTGAGCCTAAATGATTCTATGACTTGGAAGTCTAAATTTGAGTAGTTTTCAGAATAGCCAAATGGTACTGTTAAATAGCTGTGACTATTTGCTTGAAGTATAGAGGTGTACATAGGGCTTCTGACTTCTTTTATAGCAAAACTTTTCCATTATTCTTGCTTCATTTCAGTCTTTGATTTATTAAGACAGTGAATGATACTAGTTTCTGACATATAAATGGTGTTCTGAATGCAGTTCTGTGCTTTTTTCTCTCTTTTTTTCCCTTTCCCCCCCTCCCCCCTAATTTCTTAGACTATCATTGAACTCTCAGAAGAACGGGACTGTCTCCGTTTTCTACCTCATGCATCAGCAGCACAATCACCTTGTGGATCTCCTGGCATGAAACGCACTGAAAGCAGACAGCACCTGTCAGTAGAGCTAGCAGATGCCAAAGCAAAGATAAGAAGGCTTAGGCAAGAGCTGTGAGTACATGTAGATTGCAGAAGTGTGTTGAGACTGATACCTTTTTAAAATTTTGTTGGTTTTGCACAAAGTAGTACTCTAGACGAATTCTTCATTCCTTCAAATGGCAGATTAGTTTTAAGTGCTTTTTTAGTTGTTGCACCCCAGGAAGCCTGTTTTTAGCATGTAAGCGTATTTGTGGACCAGTGTGACAAATACAACTTTTCATTTGTGTTTGGCTTAACCTGTATTGCGAACCGTATTGATGTTTTAACCATAAACATACTGAAATCAGTGAACTAGTGCTGTGGTAATTTTGTATCTTTTGTGCTGAACTATCTGAAAAACTATGTTTGAGCAATCAGACTTTGAGTTTACTGGCAGGGGTGGTTATTTATGTCTGAGGAATAATGTAATTTGTAAAATGAGTAAATTTTATAGCTTTGGTCAGTTATGGTTTCATACAGTTTCCAACTTGCTACGTTCATCCAGTTACGGGAGTGCTGTCTTGTCCCCTTGGTGCTGACTCTTAGTTAAGGGATGTGTTCCCCTCCTTCATCTGATCCAAGTACTGTGGAAATATCAGTCCCATTGTACCAAAGATCTTTGTTTCTTGGTTTTTCGTATTCTAATGACAACCTGTTTTATCCCTTCTATTTTATGAAGAAAACTGATTAAGTGAGTATCAGTAGGTACTTAATCTATCTTCATAGTCTAGGGACCAATCTGGGCAGTAGTGAAGAGTTATTTAAAGAGGCAAAACAATAATAGACCAGTGGAGAATCTGTTTCTCCCTATACTGGTGTGTAATGTTGTTTTAGCAGAGTGAAGTATGTGCAGTTTGAACTTAAAATGCAAATGTTAAATCTGAAGAGATTCAGTACTTATAGTGACTTGCCTATAGTTTAGAAACAGCATAAATAAAGATTTTTAATCCAGCATATCTTATAGAGAGAGGAGACAGGTAAATTTAAATTAAAAGTTGAAGGTGGCATAAAGTCACAATTATCAGCTCACTGGTCTGCTCTTATCAGAATCTGTTGATCAGATCATCTCTAGCTGGCTGGATTAAGTATCTGGTTGATTTACTCGGAGGATCCCCTTCCCCCACTACATCTTGGTCTTAGTGAAGAATAGAGGACAAAAAGATACGGCTTTTTTTTCTGATGTCTGTATTATTATGTGTCTACTGAAATGAGCCCGCCCAGGATATTCTATAAACAGCTGCACCAAGAAAATTAGTGAAAAAATTGCTGTTATTAGTTTGATTGACAGTTAATAGATAGCCTAAACAGTGAACACTGGTATGTTCTGTATAATTTAGTACAATCCTCTCTAGTCTGTAGCTGAAGCATGCAATTAGAGCCACAGTGATGGCTCGGAACATTTCACATTTTGCTCTCCTTATTGAATTCAATTTGTAAATAAATTTCCTTTACACGTAGCAGTATATTTAAAATACTAGACTTTGATGAATTAACTTCTGTCTGTAGCATTTCATATTAAATGCTGCATTTATTTGATAAATTTAAAATTAGATTCATTCCAGAGTTGAAAATATTCAGCTTTAAATTTATTTATAATCTGGTTTTGGCAATGAACCTTCATGTCTGGTTTACTATGCACTGCAGCTAATATAATTTCATATGAAAGGTCTGTAAAGATTTCTTTTCTTTGCACCACCATATACCAACAGTTGGATGCAAAACAGTGATTTGAGGCTTATAATATAGAAACTCCAGAATTGGAAATTGCACACTTAATTTTCTGTATAAAGTCCCGTGTGTTTCTATATAGAAAAAAATATAGGAATATGAATGTTAATACGAAAGTTATAGTAATCTAACATAATACATTTATATTTCTGTATGGTTTCTGAACACCCACGTAGAGGGGAAACTGATATCTGCTATGAACAGTGGTGTTGTAGTGAGCTATATGCACATGAGCCCTTGTATGCTTGTAGGCTGTCAACGACCATTTTGAAACTATGTATGGTTGCAAAAAGATCATTCATTGTGAGATTGGCTCATTTTTTAAAATAACTGTTCTAGTTTTGCTTAAAAGAAATGTATTTTTGTTAGTATGATTACTTTTAGATTGTATTATACATTTCAGTCCATTAAATTCTCTTATTTCCCCCTTTTCTATCTCTGTTTTGTTTCATACTTGTATTCCAAAATATTAAATGATACAGTAACATGTTTGAGTATGCAATGCATCTTTCAAGGGTATACAATTTTGGATTTGGCAGGTTCTTTCAACCATGAATACTGTTTGTTCTGAAGTGCAGTTGTATTTTGAACATTAGGTATTCTGTGTTTTTGAGTGAATTAAATATTTCCCTTGCACTTACTCATTGTTTAATGAACTCATTTTTTAACAAACTCATTTTTTGAGCATTGAGAAATAACTGTTAGCTGGAAGTTAAGAATGAGTTCTGTAAAAAATTGTAGTATTCTATGTCAAATTGTTACACATTTCTGAATAGACTAAAGCAGACACTGCGTTCTTTTGATAAAGTTAAAACTCATTATGCATTTCATAAAATTAAGGTTATTAAATAGTATATTCTTTTAATGAGAAAGGCACCTGAAAACCTTAATTTTCCTCTGTAAGAAAAAGAAAGTTATAAAAATATAAAAGTGTTTTTAAAATTGGATGCATCAATAATCATTGTCTGGTTCTCTTGGAAAATATTTGGACCTTGTCAATGTATATTTTGAAATTATTCTAAGCTTGCTTTTGGATGTGCATCTCCTGGTACACATTCATGTGTATCGTCTGGGGTTTTTTTGCCAAAAAAAATCCCTTATCACAAAAGAGTCCCTTATTCTACACTAATGTTTTCTGCCCAACATAAATAGGAAATCTTAGTGAACAATTTAAAGGACTATGAAAAATCTAAGCCAATTAAAAAGATTAGGTGTAGCCTAAAACCTAAAGAGTATCTAAAGCGTAAAGGCATACTTAAGTTTTACACTCTCACATCCATGAATTTCTGGGTTACATAAGGGAAATCTCATGAACTCGGTGTTCTCTTCTCAAACATGATGATAATTATGAAGTTTTGTGATCATATTTAACTGTGTTGTATTTTCTCTTTTAAGTGAGGAAAAGACTGAGCAGTTGCTTGACTGTAAACAAGAACTTGAACAGATGGAATGTGAACTAAAGAGACTTCAGCAAGAGGTATGGGGCTTGTAAATCTATTGTTTAAAAAAAAATGGGGAAAAAAAAGCTGCTGCCACCAGAACGATTTTCCCCCTGCTTTTCTCATATTAGCAACTACATTTTCATGCATTTTTTTTATTCTGCACTCTGAATAAGATCTTGTGTAATTTATTCCTTTATTTGGTCTAGTATGCTGGAAAAATATTCTGGGTTAGGATAGTATTTCTTCTCTAATTTTTTTCCACATTCAAGCAATTTACCACCAACATATCCTATGAGTGTACATGTGCTGAATACTTCTCAAAAACAATGCAATCAAATTTTGTCTGGTTTTATTTATACTTTGAGTCTGAGTTGATAATGAGGGAAAACATCTGATTCATTTATTATTAGGTTATGAGTGTATAAAATTAATGGGGGTCATTTGAGAATATTATTTATAAGAGAATGGTGCTCTTCTGAAATTACAAATGTGTAAATATCTCTCCTTGAAAAAGGCTAATGCAGTTTTCTTGGAAATACATCATCTGGACTCAGCCTCTAAAATACATGGGTTTTTTTCTTTACCTTTCTCAGAATTAACTTGTGATATCCCTCTGGGTTTTTTTTACCCCAATTTAAATAATGAAGCAGCTATGTTATCCTTGTTGCCTTTAATTTCTTTATTTTCATATTTTCTAGAATATGAATTTACTCTCAGATGCCCGTTCTGCCAGAGTGTATAGAGATGAATTAGATGCTCTTCGTGAGAAGGCGATTCGAGTCGACAAGCTTGAAAGTGAAGTCAGCCGGTATAAAGAGAGGCTGCATGATATTGAATTCTACAAAGCTAGAGTGGAGGTATATTAAGGAAAAACATTACTGAATAGCCATCATTTTTTGTTTGCTGTGGCTTTTTCAAAGTTATTTTGATGGCTTAAACATTGTGACGTGAAAACAGTGTTATAGCTTCTTGCTCTGGGATATATGATAGTCAGTCTTTTGTGATAAATTACAGTTTTTAGGTAAGAGTCCCTGTGTCTAATGGTGTGCAGTTTCATTTGAGATCAGCGGTATTCACCATAGCTCTAAGCTAGCAAGATCAGTAGGAGCCTCTGTTTAGGATAACATGTATTGAGAAACCCAAGGAGGAATGAATTAAAAATATGCTATAAATGTAATAATTTCTTTCTTCTCTTGTGAGTCTCTAAAGAGAATGTAATTTTCTAGGTAAAGTGTTGAGGAAATAGTGGCTATACACGTAAATGAGTATAGGACAACAGCATTCCATGGATGAAATGTGCCAAGAAGGGATGCACTGACACCAGGCAAGAGAGACTTGCGTTTCTGTCATTAAGTTAGAAGTTTAGGAAACAAATCATCAATGTGCAGGATTTTATTAGGCCATCATTCTGTCTGTAAGTGGCAGATTCATTGGGCAAATGCCCAGGTGGCAGAATTTGTGAAAGAAACAATTACTTGTGGGAGCCAAAAACTAATAAAAGTTTAAAGAAATTTTCAAGGTGGTCATTAAAAAAGAAAGACTCCTAGACAGGCAGGGAGAACTCAAAATGAATGTTCATTGGAAAAAATATGATGTTGCCTAGATGTAGTTGTTGAGATACTGGTATGAGGCCCTTTCTTTAGGGTAAAAATGGCCAAAAAGCAAAACTGAGATACTAGGCTGATCTATGGTAACAGAACATTTTTACATAACTTCTTTATTTAATGTGGCCTCTTGGATTCACAGGCCTGGATGGGATCTTGGGAACTCATTCAGTCCTTCTGCCTTAAGAAAGGTGTTTTTATATACCCATACTGCTCCAAATGAATGCATGACATTAATTGGTGTTTTAAGACCTGAGTGATGAAGTGTCCACAGCCTTTCATGGAAGCCTTTTTTCTTGTCTGAAGACTGTGACATGTCAGGTGTCCTCTCTCCTAGCTCTTTGTGCTCTGCAGCCCTACAGCATTCTGTATTACAAGGTGTTTTTTTTTGTTTCTCTGGGTTCTGTTTTAATTCATATCTTTCTTAAAATTGAGTCCCTGAAACAGGATCGCATACTCTAATTATGGTTTCACCAGTTCTGAATACAGTGGAAAGATGACTTTTCTCTACACCTTCTAATATAGCAACTCCTAAGCAACATCTCAATGTTGTGATCTGTGGTAACCTCCAGATTTTCTTCCCACAGAACTGCTGCCTAGACATGGTAGAATATCCCAAATATTCTAGTTATCATGTCAGAAAAAATGGCATAATACTAATGACCAATGATACAGCACCCTCTGGAAAGAGACTTCTTTCTTTGAGTGTTGAAAACTTAACTTTTTAATGAATATATACTTCATATGTCACAGCATAAAATAGCTGCTACTGATAAAAGCTACTGTCGACGAGATGGTAAAAACTGCAAGGCAAAACCCAAATCTTTTCAATGTTCAATTGTGGATCCTTCATCCAGAACTTCTAATAATAGCTTTGGTCAGAAATAAAGCATATCAACTGACACGGGATATTTTACTCATATTTCATGAGTAAAATTGCCAATTACATACTATTATTTTCATCAGATGCCCTTAAAAAAAGTTCCTCTATATACATAAATTAAAGCTGTTTAGGACTTTGGAATATGGTTGGCTGTATTTTAAGCATGCAGTTGCATTTTCAGCATCATCTCCTGACTTTGGGCTTAAGTAAGTTTGCCCATTTGCCTGTAAACCTAATTATGACCTGTAGGAGATGACTCTCAGGTTTTGTTCTCCATTTCCTACAACCCAAATATGAGGGAGTTCAGTCTGATAATAAGTTATGGGTTGAAAGGAGCATCTACATCAGTCTTCAATCTTTGACAGTGGCCAATGGTAGGTGCTTAGGGACAGTAAAAGTACAGGGCAAGCACTCGGTGATACTTTCTTATTTACTGTCCCAGCCTCCAGCAGTTTCCGCTTAGGAAAATCATATTCAGAGGTGGTACTTTTGAACTTTTTGGCCTTCTGTTGCATGAATTAGATAACTTGGCAACACACATAAGCCTTTTCATCTACACAATCATGTAGCAATAGACTCCACAACTCAGTTACATAGGGTGTGAAGTATGTTTTGTTCGTGTTGAGCCTGACACCCATAATTTTTATTTGATGGTCAGCCTCTTGCTTAGTTGCAGTTCATATATGTGTAATACATCTTTCCAGATCACATCTCAAATCACAGAGATGTTTGTGGTTTGACTGTAATTATGAACACCTTATTTATTCTTAATGGTTTAGGGACTATTTAATTTCTCTTACAGTTACATAAAATATTCTTTTCATAAAATTTTCATAAGTTAGACTTATGTGAAACTGCCCTAAATTTGTTTTTTATAAAGTCTGTTACAGCCTCCAAATGAATGTTTTGGCATTACAGCAACATTTCTAAAACTAGTTATGATTAAGTTTGTATGACTAAGGAAATACTTTTGTTGGTTTTTTGTTGCTTAATTCTTGCAGGAGTTAAAGGAAGACAATCAAGTGTTGCTAGAAACAAAGACAATGTTGGAAGATCAATTAGAGGGGACCCGAGCCCGTTCTGATAAATTACATGAGTTAGAAAAAGAGAATCTACAATTAAAAGCTAAATTACATGACATGGAGATGGTAAGTGTACATGGAGGATGACAAAAACAACTGATATGCATTGAGTTTCATTTCTTTTTTTAATAAAAGAAGAACTTCAGAGAAAACGGTGTGGGAGAGGGGGGAAGATAATGTCTTGATTTACTAACACTTTTCAGATATGGTTTCCTGCAGTAGCTTTGGTTCTGCCTAGGGAAGGAAAAATTGCAAAGGCAGTACTCTTCTTAAGGCAGTACAGTGTTTAATTGGACAATTAAAATATGATAATAAATAGAGTCATTAGTAAGAACGATAGGATCAGGGTTTTTTTTAATGTGAAGGTAGTCTGTTGTCACTTAAATAGTTAGATAAAAGAGGTTATTTTAACCAGTTCTTCTCCAAAAACTAAATACTCTAAAATACATAATCATAATTTGCCTGGGTGCTTTGGTTTGTTTATTTTTTTAGTTTTCCTTAAAGGGTGACAGATTATTACCTTCTGATTACTTTATTTTCTGCAAAATGTTGAGAGTTGCAGCTGCAGCATATTCCTGTTAAAGTAGCATGTGTGGGGAGAGGGGTTTATAAAGAGCCAGGTGAGACACTCTCATCATGGACCCAGTCCTGTTACAGCTTTTTGCATCAAAGTAATCTTATGATAGTTTAGAGAAGGTAAAATTTTGCTTCTCTGTCCATTTGTTTCTTGTATGTGCTATCAAGCTGTGCTTATCACGTATGCATTCTTCACTGATACTGTGAGAGAAGGGAGCTTTGAAAAAGAGTAAGTAGTCATTACCACAGGTTATGATGAGAAGAGGTTCTCTGCATATTTGTTACTGGTTGTTACACTTCTTTTCTAAGTTCTTCATTATTTTGTCTGTTCTTCTGTGTGTCTCACTATGTATTAGCAAATCATAAAATGCACTTGGCATTTCTCTGTGACATACTAGATACTAAAATACTTTTTGCATGTTGAGACAGTTTTTAAAGTTCCATGTGAAATAATTTTTAAGGAGCGTGATATGGACAGAAAGAAGATTGAGGAACTCATGGAGGAAAATATGACTCTAGAAATGGCTCAGAAACAAAGTATGGATGAATCATTGCATCTTGGCTGGGAACTTGAGCAGATAAATAGGACTACTGAACTTTCTGAAGGTAAACATAGTAATACTTCCAAACCGATAAAACAGAAAAATTGAAAGCTCAGAGGCTGGACAGCATAAGGACATTACAGCTCCTGACTTCTAAAGTACAGTATCTTTTGTCCTTTGTCCTCTGGAGATGTGACAATTTGGGGTTATTTTTGTGTTTGGTTTTGTTGGTTTTGGGTTTTTTACGCAGTCCCTTGTATCCTTGCAGATACATCCTATGTTAAAAGTCTCATTCTTGTGATTCTTGTTCGCTTAAACAGAGATGTAAAACCCATAAATACCTTGGAGTTACATTGTGTTGCCATTCAGACTTCTATACCATGTAGCGCAGATCATGAGTCTTCTTGCTTTACTGTTCTCAAAAGTTAAGAAAGATTTGTTAAGGCTTTTCAGAGTAATTGTTTGCAGAGATAGCTGTGGCAAAAATTTTGATTCTTCCAGTATACCATACCTGGTCATACACTGGATCCCATATAAAGGGTTTGTAGGAATTTAGAGATAAGTCCTCAGCTACAGGAGACAAATCTCTGCTGTGATTGGAAACTGTAGGATGGGTAGAACATTTCTTCTTATGCATCTGCAGTGTTGTCTGTTGGGTAAGGAGGATGGGTTATTAATCCGAACTAGCTCTATTCACCAAGAAGGTATTGGAGGACTCTCAAAGTCTTCTAAATCCTCTGAGTCTGAAAATGCAAAGTCCAAGAACTCCAGGTAATAAATAACCTTTTTTTTTATGGCGTTTTTCATTTATAGTGCCACAGAAGTCACTTGGTCATGAAGTAAATGAACTGACGTCAAGCAGATTACTGAAGTTGGAAATGGAGAACCAAAGTCTACTGAAGACAGTAGAAGAACTACAAAGTGCAGTGGGTTCTGTAGAAGGCAGTAGTTCAAGGACTCTGAAAATGGAAAAAGAAAACCAAAGACTTAGCAAAAAGGTAATCATCAGTGTATGTTTGCATTGCATATGAGTTTCCTAATGTTGCTTAACATCTTCTTTCTAAAGGGTAGTTTTATGAATTGCTGTTATTTTGGATAAAGTATTACTAGGGTCTACATGGTGTTATGGTATTTGTAAGTCTATGGTAAAAAAGAAAATCACCTTGGAGAGGTTTTTCTCTTCTTTAGTTACGCTTTTTTATTGATGTAAGAGCGTGACTGTTTTTTTCAGAAAGGTCTTATATCAGTGAGGAAAAAATCATGTTAACATTGGGGACATAATGAAAAATGAAAGTGTTATATGATACTTGAAAACATTATTTTAATTGTTGTAATTATTAAGCAGTGGCAAGTATGTGTACATAGACTTATTAGCCAGTCTTCATCTAAACAGAAAACTTGTTCCTATGTCCTCATTCATAACTGAGAGAAGATGAGCCAAGGAATTGATGAGCAAGTGAGAAGGAGTTTGTCAGATTTATCTGTGCTGATCTACAATATTTTACACTCTAAATCATGTATATGAAATACATACGAGGACTAATTACAGTAGACTGAAATGTCTAAAGTTTCTGAAATATCTGCTGAAGTAAAAGCTATGTCAGGCGTTAGAGAGCCTATTCTTAGAGATGGGTGGGTAAGAGATAATTAAAAAAAATAAATTGAAAGAAATCCCTTCTGTATTCCATACTTCCATGCTTTTTCTGATTTCTTAATGACGTGGTATTTTTTGCAGCAGCCTGTGTGCTGCTTTGAGTTTCTTTATAGTACCAGAAAGACAGCTAGGAGGGTACAAAAGAAAGGAATAGGTATAAGAAGCAAGCAATAGTAGGTCCTTGTGGTTGTCTGATAATGTTCTTACCACTTTGGATGTCTGGCAACATGTCCTTTTTCTCACTTGCCCCTAAAAACAATGTTCTGAACAGTGATCACTTCAGCAAAAAGTGTGAAGTTGAACAAAATGTCTGTTAGGAATCCTGTATACATAGTCTACGTCTACCTGGACACACGTTCTCTTAAACTGCTAGCATAGAGTCTTATAAATATGATGTACAGTGACTACAGGGACTCCCAGTGCCTAGTTGGTAGTTGGACTGGTGATGAGTAAGTTCGGTTCCCAGACAGAGGCTGACTGCATCCCTGCTGGGGTGGTTGAGCCAGTTACTTCTCCTTTGCAAAAACCAGTGAAAGTGCCAGTAACCCTGTAAAACATGCATTGTTCTGCTACATAAGGGACTAGGAAAATCTGAATTTGAGAGGAAGAGGGAGAGGGAAGCAAAAGACTGGTCAAGTGTTAGTATTCTTGTCCTAAGAGAAAGATTTAATTCGGGTTTTGGCCTAATTGAGAATAATACTATTGTCATTTTTAAGTACATTTTAAAAATTTGTTTTTTCTTCTCTAGCTTGAAGAGCTGGCGAATGAAATTAGCCAAGAGAAACAGAGTCTTCAGAACAGTCAAAATTTGAGTAAAGATTTGATGAAAGAAAAAGCACAGCTTGAAAAGACACTTGAAGCACTTCGAGAAAACTCAGAGCGACAAGTGAGTAGTAGAATCAAAAGTCTTAATGCTGCATTCTACTGTACTGTTCTCCTTTTGTACTTTTTTACGGGCATAAAGGCATTGTGAACATAGCAGATTTGCCAAAAGGACATATCTGCAGCAAATTAGCTTGCCTAAGACCTGCAGCCAGGGAGAGACATGACTCATTTTTAGCTGAGGCTTTACTGTTAGTTTTAGAACTTCTTAGTGTTTTGTAATGCTTCTGTGGCTTTCATGCGCTGTGTATTTGCTATAGTTGCTTAAAGGGTGTAGCTCAGCCAAAACAGAAAATTGGGAACTTTGGAGGTAAGCCAAACACCTCTCAATGGAAGAAAACAGGTTCCAGACAGCTGGTCAGTGTTTGAGGTAATGTCGGAGTATTAATGAGAATTACAGCAGCCTGTCCCTCAAAGGGACCTGACAGAGGCCAGTGTAGCAGAGCTGGTCTGCTGCTCCGCTGCTGACTCTGTTCCTCCTGTGTTGCTCACAGTCTTGTTTATCTGGGGTAGGAACCTTCATAATATTCCCCTATACTAGAACGGTTTCTAGCTGTGACCTGTAGGTGGATAGCAGAATTTATTTTTGGTTGCCAGAAACTGGCATCTGGGTGTTGGTGAAAGATTTGATCTGTATTTGGGAGGGTACTGAATGTCACCGATGTATCTGTATCTAATGGGTGCTGACACCTTCTAAAGGTCTTTGCAGAGCAATTCAGAGGACCTGTGGAAGGCAGCCACTAGAAAATGAGTTATGGAAACTTCTGGAAATACCATATTTAGTAATCAAGTGCTTGATGCTGTTAACTGTAGTTATAACTGTAGGTATCTTTTTTTCATAAGATAACTCTAGTTATCTTTTATAAATTCCACTAATTCTTCCTGATGGGATTGACATGTTTTAGTTTAATTTAAAAGTACAGTATTTTGGAATACCGGATATTGTATTTCAAAAATCCTAAAAATATTTAAAGGCCCAGTTTAATCAGTAAATGAAATTCCAGACATAGAAAAGAAAGAAAGAAAGAAAATAAAAGCTTGGCATTGAAGCTTTACTTTTCATTTAAAGGGAACAGTGGGGATAATTTTAAAGAAAATGTGTCAGCTTGTCTTGTTTAGAAGTGTTCATTGTTACAATAATTTATTTATTCATTGTATTAGAAGCGTAGGGAAAAAAAGACTAAAACTTTCTGGAATTAGTCAGTAGTCCCAAATCAACCATCAGGGATACGTATAGAGTAGGACTGACATTTCAGTGGGTCTGTTTCTGCTTAGAAATAATACACTTACGCTGCTAACCTGCCACAGCTCCTCTTTCATGTCTTTTGCAAATCCTGTGCTGAAACTTCCAACAAGATTCATTTGGTTTAATCAAAAATTATGGAGACATCGATCATGATGTTTTGTTAAGTTTGTATTATAGAAGCAGAATTCATGGAAAGTAATTATGCATGATCAGTAACATACCAGGTTACGTAAAGAAGTGTTACAAAGTTGTGTTTTAGACACTTGTTAATTAGTTTCTCATTAATCGTTTCAGAACATATTGTTATTGCTGGGAACCGAACCAGAGATCCTGTAATTAATAGTTACATTTGGACTTAGATATGAAAGAACAGTCTGTAATTTTCTCAGTCTTTTTCATTGTAACTAGCACTTTTGCTTTTCTCCAAAACAGTTTATTGTTGAAACATCCCTTATGCTATGTTACTAGTGTATTCTTAAATATTGATCTAAACAGTTTTCTGGATTTTGCTGTGTATTGTTACATACCCAAACAATTTCAAATTATTTGGAGTAACAGAAAAAATCAAGAAATACTAAAAATTAAGATGTAAATTCTGCCTTTATCCTTGAAGCAGATCTGGGTGTGTTGCCTAAGAAAGTAATTCAGTTCTAATATGATTTTTACTTTCTCTGTAAGCTGTTTTGGAACAGCATGTCCAAGGGTTCTTTTTAACTCAAAAAATAATGTGACCTTGATATATTTCTTCTCCAAATGTTATTGACTATGATCAGGATGCCCTCACATCCCATAGATCACCTCTGTTTTTTCCAAGTGAAATAAAGACACTTTTGCGGCTCCCATACCTCCTTCCACCTCAAGTTTGGTTTAGAACTTGACTGCAGTTTTGTTCTTTGTGGACACACATCTCTGGAAATTACAGAGTTTAAGAAAAATAATCTAAATCTGGGTAAACACAAATGAAAATGAAATGAAGCTAAGATCAATGAAGCTATCTCTTTGATACAGCTTTGTTTTGGTTTGTGCTTCATTAGCTTTATTTTTATGTTATCTGCTAATATCCAGAAGAAGATACTTGAAGATTGCCCATTGATTTACTTTGTTGTCAGACTTCTACGTGTGTACATACACATTTGTAATGCTGCAACTGAATACCAGTAGAGTAAGAGAATTTTTTTTAAAACTTAAAATAAAAGGGAAATATCATGTAATCTTATTATCTTAGTAGCTCTCAGTTTATATGTGGAAGTAATTACTTGTTGGCGTGTCACTTACCAGAGTTTACAATTTTTCCTCCCAAATTAGATTAAGCTATTAGAACAAGAAAATGAACATTTGAATCAAACCGTAGCTTCTCTGAGACAACGCTCACAAATCAGTGCTGAAGCGAGAATGAAAGAAATTGAAAAAGAAAATAAAATCCTTCATGAGTCTATTAAAGAGACCAGTAGTAAGTTAAATAAGATTGAATTTGAAAAAAAGCAAGTCAGGAAAGAACTGGAACACTATAAAGAGAAAGGGGAGAGAGCAGAAGAACTCGAGAACGAGCTGCATCATCTGGAGAAGGAAAATGAATTATTACAGAAAAAAATTACTAACTTAAAAATCACTTGTGAGAAGATCGAGGCCTTAGAACAAGAAAACTCAGACCTGGAAATGGAAAACAGAAAACTCAAAAAAACTTTGGATAGCCTAAAAAATCTCACTTTTCAGTTGGAATCCTTAGAAAAGGAGAATTCACAACTCGATGAAGAAAATTTGGAATTAAGAAGAACAATTGAATCCTTGAAGTGCACAAGCATTAAAGTCGCGCAATTACAATTAGAAAATAAGGAGCTGGAGAGTGAAAAGGAGCAACTTAAAAAGAGCCTTGAACTCATGAAAGCCTCGTTTAAGAAAACTGAACGCTTGGAAGTCAGCTACCAAGGCCTAGACACAGAAAACCAAAGGCTACAGAAAGCCCTTGAAAACAGCAATAAGAAGATTCAGCAATTAGAAAGTGAATTACAAGATTTAGAGTCTGAAAATCAGACTCTGCAAAAGAACTTAGAAGAGTTAAAAATCTCTAGTAAGCGCCTAGAGCAATTGGAAAAGGAGAATAAGTTGTTAGAACAAGAGACTTCTCAACTGGAAAAAGATAAGAAACAGCTAGAAAAAGAAAATAAAAGGCTTCGACAACAAGCAGAAATTAAAGATAGTACTTTAGAAGAAAACAATGTAAAAATTAGTAATCTGGAAAAGGAAAATAAATCTCTATTTAAAGAAATAGTTGTATATAAAGAGTCATGTGTACGTCTCAAAGAACTAGAAAAAGAAAATAAAGAACTCGTGAAAAGAGCTACTATTGATAAGAAAACCCTTGTCACTTTACGAGAGGTAAACAGAAATTAGTTACCATTCCTGTTATAATCTGTTTGTAATGTAGAGAAATTATAGCTGTATTTTTGAAAGAAGTTTGTATTTTGTGTTTTTCATGCTTTAATCTATACACTATTATCATCTTTAATGGTTGCAGTGGGGAAAGTGTTAGATAATCAAAATTTATATAATCATAATCAAACAGAACAATATAGCTATATTACACTTAATTCTGTAAGGTTGCTTACAGACTGCCATGGAGCCTTTGTTAAAACAATGTTCTTCAGATTCGTCATGGTAGTATTTGTTCAGGCTGAAACATTTGTCCTTCACCGTAATGTTCAAGACCAAATTTGAAACGGAAGTTCTACAGAAAGGAAGGGAGTAAACTAGGGCACTGAAATCATAGTATAGCTACAATGTAATGTCTGATATAGCTGAAAGCTAACAATTGGAAGGAAAGGAGAGTTAACATTGAGTTCAAGTCATGTAGTGATAAAAAGGCTCTTGCCTCAGCACTTTGAGAATTAAGACTACGTTATTTGTATGATAATACTGTAATTTTTTCTGTGTAAGGACTTGGTGAATGAAAAATTGAAGACTCAACAAATGAACAATGATCTAGAAAAACTTGCCCACGAACTTGAAAAAATAGGCTTGAACAAGGAGCGTCTCTTGCATGATGAACAAAGCAGTGATGACAGGTGAGAATATCAAGGCCTACCTAGAACAGTGCAGAAATGAGGTTCTTTGTTATTCATAAAGATAAAATGGTTTTACAGACTGTTTTTGTGCATACTTGTCGATTTTTAAGGCACACCGATAGATGCAAAATGGAACTTGCTATTCTTTGAAATTAATAAGGTAGTTGATGTGCTTTTATGTTGAGCTGTCTGTGAAAGTGCTACTATTTTTTGTTACTAAGAAATTTCTTTAAGTATGTCAGTAGATACAGTTAACATGTAATTAAAATGGTTTATGTTCTAGTTAGCAGCAGAAATAGCAGCAGTAAAAGATAATAGACCCAAAGTGTTTTTTTTTTTTTCCTTTTTGACTGCTTGACTGATAGAAATGTTTTTTACGCTTTTGTCACATAGTGGTTACCTTAAAATGTCCCAGTCTTTCTTTACAACTATTTCCCTCTGATTCTTCCTACCAAAAGGAAGCTGTTTGCAATCCCACTTACACTGGCTAGGAAGTGTCCAATTTTTGAGAGTCTCCAAAACTTTGTACTGGCTCTAACACTCTACCACACCTGCCATTATAAAGCAGCTGCTATCCTGACATCTGTTTCCTCTACTGTATGTTGTGTTCTGTCTTATTCTGCAGGGATTCATGTAAAATTTGTGACAGGAGAAAAGCAGACTAGTATGGGCTTCTAGCCAATCTTTCTTTCACGATGCTATTCAGCTGTGCTTTTTTTTAACAAAACAAAAAAAAAAAAGAAAAAGCTGCTGTCACGATCTGTTATTACAACTGATTGTCATGAACGCGTAGATTGATTTTGAGCCTTCTATATCAAAAGAAAACCAAACAATTTTTTTTTTCTTCAGTTTCCCTTTCTTGCTCCCAGTGCTCTGTTACTGGGATGGTGCCAGCATCCATTAGGGAGAATCTGTTACCACCTCTTGTTTTCTGCTGCCATCTTTTATCTACCTTTCTCAGCTTACAGATGAGGAGTTCTTCTGTCAAGGAAAGCCCTCAGAACTTTGACTAGTGTGACTTCTTCCGATTTAAGTATTTCTGTGTAGCATACAGCACATAGTACGCGTTTGGTTTGTCCTTAGGTGAATATACTATACAAAGAAGAACCAATCCTTGAGCTGACTTGAAGTTTAAAGTGGTTCGATGAAGAAGTCCAGATTGAGCAACATTTTTCTAAATCACGTTGTAGATTCCAAGTCGTTGGAGTGAGTACTCCTGCAAAGGGAGAAAATATTGTTCTGTAAAGGTGCTTTTGCAAGTTACTCTACACGAAAAGATTTGTGAGTCTACTTCGACTTTCCAGACAATGGCACTTGTCCTTTACAAGTGAGCATACTTCTAAAGATCAGATATTTTGCGTTCACTTCTCATAGGTTAGTTGGTTTGTGACATTATATGAATTATAACTCTGGGCCATATAATACTAGTGTTTCCTTCACATTTTACAGAATGACGTTATATTGGATCTATAAATTCTAATTTGGAAGAAAATTTGGAGTTACATGTGTCTGTGGAATGGGGAGTTTTATCCAGCTTTCATTAAATTATAATCTGTAAATGAACGTTTAACATACTTCTGGCACCTATCATGACCCGTTTCATTTCTTCCTTTGCTTCCAGATTAGCTGTGTGGGGGGATTACAGAAATCAGTTCATTTTATTTTCATTCCCCCCACGTCCCCATAGTTCTCTTCTAGGGGGAGTTTCTTTTTCAAGGAGTCACTGCTCATTTTTTGCTTTGTATATAATATATGTAAGAGCACAGCTCACGGAGCAGGCTCAAGCATTGCATACTGGTTGACCTGCACTTGGCAAGTGTCTACTGCTGGCATTGTATCTTTTCTAATTTGGTGCTGCTCAGCTGCACTGTCGTAAGAACAGCTTATGCTTAATTCTTTGCAAATTGCCTTGCAGCAGGAGATAATGCCTGTCTAGAAAGGTGTTCGTGGCAAACTTGATCATCCAGCACTGACCATGTAAAAGCAGGTGGAATATTTGATGGTACAAGATATTTTGATATCAGACTGGGTATGATGTGCCTATTCAGGCTGATCTGTGGGGAGGTGTGCAGTAAGCATTATATCTTGACGCTTACCCGGAACATTATCTAAACCCTACCTCTGAGCTTAGGCTTGTGGCCAGATAGTTTTAGATGTGAAGGAATTTGGGCTATGCTGCTGTTTTGAGCTTCTTCTCAAACTTCATGTAGAGCTGAAGGACTGTGAATGGGCAAATACTTCTTTTCAAGTGGAAACACTGGTTGGTTTGAAATTTTGCTGTGCTACTGTCCTTCCTTTCCATTATTCATCCAAAAGGTACCTGGATTGCTTTCCTTATATTGTTGTGTGGGTGAGGCACTAGCAATTATTTCATCAGGCCTGTAGAAAGCTAGGTTCGTTATGACCAAAATTGCTTCTCTCACTTTGATGACAAATAAAAAATGCACAGTTTTTCTCTCCCTGATTGGAGAGAGCTGCTTTTGCTTTTTGTTTAATGTTCTTGGTACCACTTCCGATTCTTTCTGTTGAGGTCTAAGCTGATCGTGCTTGATGAGTTAACTTTGAAGTGTTTTCCATTTCCTATTGCCTTTTGAATGGCTGTTGTCTTTAGACAAACAGATTTATGGATTTTGACCCTGAATCTGAAATACCCAAATCTCAATGATATTAGAAAATTTGTACCATCTTTCATTATTAGTGTTCAAAAGGAAAATGGATGTTGGCTCTCTGCTATTGGTCTTTTTCCTTCTTTGTTTTCCCCATAATCATATAACTTTTTCTTATTTGTAGCTGAATATATGCTTCAGCTCAAGAAGATGAAATGATATCTATTCTACTAGTCATAGACTGCCTACTGTTTCTTAAGTCCCTGAGAATTACTTGTCATACCTTAAAATCTAGGATTCTCATCCTACTATGTGATGCTACTGGACAGCTTTCTACTTATTAATTCTTTTACCATTGGTCTTCTGCTCCAGTTCCTGACTAGATCTAATGCTGTTCATTCAGGAGTCTCTTGCAATCTATTCCATTTGCTAAACCGATAGATTCTTCAGTAGTCAAGGTTGAAAAGGGGCATATTAGTGGTTTGTTTTATTTTGTCCTACTGTGGGGAGAAGCAGGGTGTTTTCCAGATTCTGAGCACATGTACAGTGACTGAACTGCTTAAGAGTGAATTATGAGTGTGGTTTTCAGTATTTTCTAAAAAGGAGATGCTGTTCTAAACAGATAGATTCTAAATCCAACCACTTCTCTCCCAGGTATGTGGTTTGGGTTTTTTTGGTGCCCAACAATATTGTAAATACGGTAAAAAATGGAAGCTTTACACATCAGGAGCTGTAACAGTCTTAAAATATCAGCAGCTGGGCTGAGTGAGCAATTTGCACATTCATACATCAAATGAGTATGCACCTGCAAAGTACTGTGTTCCGTCTCCTTCCCTAGTGCCTCCTCTTTGTGAGCTGGCAGGAAATGGAAATTGATGAAAATCTTGCTCTCCAAATACTTCACATTCTAATTTAGTTCAGGTCCCCGCTGGATTCACTGGAGTGGAGCCAGAAGGAAGAGTGCTGTCATCACACACACGCTAATGATCCAAATAAAGTCAGCCCCCTACTGCTGTGGCTGAATGTGGGGTTTTGTGTGTCTAATGTTTTAAAAGAAAGAAGGATTAAAAAATGTTTTTGACTACCATCTTCTGTTTGGCTTAGACCTAGGACTTGATACTAATATTGAGGTGTCTTCGTGCTTTTGAATAGAGTCAGCGTTCTGGCATGTTTGAATGTAGCTATGAGACTACTGTTTCAGAACGTTTTAGAATTCAAATACCTCAGGTAATTTTTTGAAATACAGACTTTGTGTGTGATATCATTGATCAGTAGGTATAAGCTTTTGGAGTCAAAATTAGAATCTACACTTAAGAAGTCTCTTGAAATAAAAGAAGAAAAAATTGCTGCTTTGGAGGCTCGTTTAGAAGAATCAACAAATTTAAACCAGCAACTCCGTCAGGAACTTAAAACAGTAAGGAGAACAACATTTTTTTCTACAAGATTAAATTACTCCTGTACCAGCTATTGTTATTTCTACACTTGACCTTTTGCGTAAGACAGCAAAAGATGGGCCTTGTTTGGGTAATACAAAGCAGGACAAACGTATTACTGCTTTTTAAGACTGCAGTAATACAGGGCCAGTGGTGAAATCGCATGAAAAGTTGTTGAGTTTATTCATTGGTTATTCGGTATGTCAGGTGGATAAGTAATCTGAAGTAGATTTGATTTGGGATGCCAAAAGTAGTCATTTTCAGTTTTCTGATCTACTTTGAACAGCCTAAGTGGGCTGGTTAAAATAAAAGACATAGTGTCCTTGGTTTTAGGTCTTTATTATAATAAAGTTGAGGGATACAGTTGAAAGCACTGAAATAAAATAGAGATCTCTTTTGGTTAGAAAAGTGTTTCTTATGGTTAAGCTATACATATCCATAAATAATTTGTACATCACCTCCCAAAAATATACAAAAAGCAAATTTACAAATACAGTAACAGAGCAATTTCTGTTCTTTGAGAAGTGGTATGGTCATGTAATAAATTAGGATGTAGAAAATGGAAATTTCTAAACCTAATGTAAGTTGTCCTAAATAATTTCAGGTGAAAAAGAACTATGAAGCTCTCAAGCAAAGACAAGAAGAGGAAAGGATGGTTCAGAATTCTCCTCCAAGAAGTGGAGAAGAAAATCATTCTGTCAATAAGTGGGAGAAAGAAAATCAGGAAACTACTAGAGAATTACTGAAAGTTAAAGATAGATTAATTGAAGTAGAAAGGAATGTAAGATGTGGTTTTGAATATTATTCTGATTTTAATTATTTGTTGTGAGCTGTTCCAGTAATACAAATGAGAGTATTGTTAAGAAGGTATGCAATTTATCACCTGATTTATGTACCAATCAGAATCTGAGTTAAATATAATTTATGAAGCAGCTGGATTCTGCTCTGACGGATGCTGTAAAGCACTTGACCAGCATTTAAAAGGAGATGTGGAAACCTGAATTTGCCCTTTTGAATCCACAGATATCTCTTAAGTCCCTCTTAAATCATACTTATTTACATGAGTCATGGAGATTTCCCTACTATTTCTCCATAGGTACAATATTAGGTACCCATTTTTTCAATCTTAGCCTGTAGTGATAATACTACTGTGTGTTACTTTTATATAAGGTGTTTTACATTTTTGTTCCACCCTGTAAATCTCTGCAAAGTCACGCTGCTTTGTTTGTTTTGGAGAAACAGGTTTTATTTCTTGAAGGTCAGTAAACACCTGTGAACTGAAATTATCTTTTTTTTTTTTTTAAATGTTCAAAGAATGCTACACTGCAGGCAGAGAAGCAAGCTCTGAAGACACAATTAAAGCAACTTGAGACACAGAACAGCAATCTGCAGGCTCAGATTCTTGCGCTTCAGAGACAGACTGTTTCTCTACAGGAACAAAATACAACTCTACAAACTCAAAATGCCAAGCTGCAGGTAATATTTTCCTATTTTGCTTTCAACAGTAAATTTAATTCAAAGTTTTTTCAAATGAAAGCTTTAAAGCTAATGGCATTAATGTATTGTAAGTCACATTTCACTTCTGGTACAGACGTGGAAAAGAAGGGAATGTGCAACTAATTGTCAATAAGAGCAGTCAAAAAATACATTGTGTGCTGATGAATAATAACCTTTCTAGAAGTTGGTTTAAATCCTTCGTTTGTCTAATTTAAACTCTTGACTTTATACTTAGGAGTAGAGTAGATTCTCTTATCCGGTCTTCTAAGATAATATTTTAAATTTCTTTTTTACTTCTGAATTAGATCAGTGAAATAAGGTCTCCAAAGAGACTCTAATAAATTTAGTATTTTGTCTGTTTTTATAAATAGAGTTTAAAAAAAAAAGCCATACCTAAGAGAATAATCAAGATGTTAGTAAGTACAGAAGGCTTGAAAGAAAACCTTTGAAAACTACATAAATATGTGAAAATTGAATTCAGATAATTCAGAGGAAAAAAAAGATAATGTGTGACTATGGAAATGACAAAAATGGTTGCCTGCAGAGTCTTGCAGCTCTTATGGCCAAAATTCAGACGTCATTCTTCATACTTTAACAGGGTTGTTAAATACATCTCTTTTTTTCTTTGCTAAATAAAATATTCTTGTTAATGGTTCTAATGCTTTTTGGCATTCTAAGAATCAAAACTACTTAAAGTCCATAATTCAGCAGAAATAGTAAACAATGTCAGAAATGATGGAGGGTGAAGGAGTCTTTAAATGAGTAAACAAATACTGCATTTTGTGAATGCATCAAGTAATCCTCCTGTCTCTTTGTGGAAAGCAGAACACAGTTTTACCACAGATGCATTTTCTATCTACCACATTCAAATCTAATTAGTGCACAGTACTCCCCTTTGTGGCTGGCAAGCCTATGAACAAAACAGAATATTTGTGCACGCACTGTGTCTCTTCTAGTCGTTAAAAATTAGTGGATGTGGGCATGGAAATATACCATTTGAAACAGACGAGGCTATATCTCTGGGATTCAGAACTCTGTATATTTTGTAATACCATTTGTCAAAACCCAGAAATATCTATGTAGTTCCTTTTTGCCTCATGAATTGCACAACAGCACAGGCCTTTCCTGTCTGATAAACCTGTAGAATTAATTAACTGTAGATATTTGAAAGTATTGGCAATGTAGTTTTTGTTGCTGGGGATGACTGAATGATGTTACACCCAACAGACTGAGGAAGGGAATTCCCCTTCCTTGAGAATCCAGCTGTTTTGCTTTTAGCTTCAGGTGAGTTGCAAGACAACTCTACATCAACTCTAAATCAAAATGAAAGGTGAAATACATTCATGAAAACGAGTGATTAACTATTAGCTAAATCCAGAGTGCAAAGTAAGCTGATCTACATGGGCTATGTCAAAACTGTTCTTAGGTGACTGTAATTCTACTCTTCCTTCTGATACCCGTAAGGAACATACAAGAGAAAGGATGTTTCAAAGGATAACTGGGAATTCTGAATTAAATCAGACTCGGGATTCAGTCTGGGAAGTTTCACAGCATACACTGGCAGTCAGACATGACTTCATTTCCAGTGAAAGGTTCAGCTTTCTCATCTGTAACAAAGAATGCTGCAGTTTCAACAGAAAGGGATTTGTTCCTTAGTAACAGTGTGCACTGGAGTGATAGATTTTGTTCCTTAAATAGATACCCTGAGGGTATTAGAAGCCTCAGTAGTTTGTGCTTTTCATCTCTGGAATAGGAAAGAGAAGGAAACTATCCTAAGACAGGTCAGATGACAAGCACGTTAGATATTGTCAATTCTTCAGGATATCCGAGGATTATAGATTAGGTTAATCTTTCCAGAGGTACACCAAGTAAAGTGTTTTTGTTGTTTGGTTTTTTTTAATCTCTCTAATGTTGAAGGCTTTACTGCATTAATGAACATTAATGCTGTTCTGACGTAATTGTTGGAGAAATTGTACTCTTCTACAAGACGAGTACTTTCTACCGGATCTCACAACGCGTACATAGTCATCAACTGACTTTACTGTTGTTGGAAGAGAACTGTGAATGGCAGTTCCTCAGTAAAACAGAATATGGGTAGTTCCTTCCAGGTGCTATTATTTTATTTCCCTTTCTCTCTGTTAAATGGATACTACTGTTTGAAGTCTCATTGTAAAGGATATGTGGGTACAGTAAGGATGTTATAGTGACAATAGAGAGTCTGTACAATAAAAATATATTTTTTTAAATCTATGCCGATACGAAAGTTCCTTTTATTTTAGTCATGTCACGGATTTGGCTTATGTGATATGAGGATCACTGGTGATCCATTTCTCTAAGATATTTTGATACTAGAGCTGTCAATGCTTAGAGGAAAATGTGCCTCTTGTTTAGATAGCACTTTCACAGACATTTGAAGGTAAATAATAATTTGACACGCCCCCCCGTGTCAATTTAAGGACATGCTCAAGTGCTTTCTTGCAATACTGCTATGAAAATACTCTTGGAAAATTTTGAATTGGAACTGTCTAAAGGGATATAAGAAAAAAGTGTTCACATTAAAGGTTGTCAGGTAATGGAATAACTGGAAGGTTGCTAAGATGCTACGGGTTAAACTCAAGAAATCTTTCGATAGGAGGAGATAAACTGTGAAATTCACTTGCAACTCTTGTCACATGTTTATGGCTGCAGGTTGAAAATTCCACCCTTAATTCTCAAAGTACATCTCTTATGAATCAGAATGCACAACTGTTGATCCAGCAGTCTGCTTTAGAAAATGAGAACGAATGTGTACTCAAGGAGCGTGAGGATCTGAAATCATTGTATGATTCACTTCTCAAAGATCATGAAAAACTGGAACACCTGCATGAACACCAAGCTTCCGAGTATGAATCTCTGATCGCTAAACATGGAAGTCTTAAATCTGCACACAAAAATCTGGAGGTGGAGCATAAGGACTTAGAAGATAGGTAAATACTAATAGGCATAAGTGAAATTAGAGTATGCAATTCCTGACCAAAAGGCAAAACATGCTTTATAATTAGTGTGAGTAAAATTAGTATTACTTAAATATAACATTAAGATATTTAAACTTTGAAAGATCACCTTTAAAAAAATTCCATATTTTCTTTTCATTCAAAAAAAAGAAACTTAAATATTATTTTTGTTTGCAGGTACAATCAGTTGCTGAAACAGAAAGTACAGCTGGAAGAATTGGAGAAAGTACTCAAGATAGAACAGGAAAAAATGCTGCAGCAAAATGAAAAACATGAAAATGTAGCAGCAGAGTATAAAAAACTTTGTGATGAAAATGAAAGGTAACGCAAAAGTCTGATATGTGTATTACTAGAGCTCTGAGCACTTGCCAGTACAGTACAACAGGTGGTGTGTCCTCTCATGTTTCTTAATATCTGATGCTGCAATTCAGGACGTTTATGGTCCATACCTTATAGCAACTCCACTCTGTTGCTCTGTGATACAGTCATTTTAGAAAAACTGAACAGGAAGAAACACCACCCCCCCCCCCCCCCCGCCTCTCCCTCCTCCCCCCTCAAAAAAAATAAAAATCATTCTATTCTGAGGATACTGAATTCCACACAGCATCTTGAGGAATGCCAGACCAAGCCCTGTGCGGTGTGGTTGTGAGCTGCAGAGGGAGCAAGCCACCCTGTGTGAGTTCCTTAAGGGGCAAGATAACTGAGGTTAATGCCAGTAGGAGAAGTGCAGTGGGTGGTGAAGGCCTGCTTGACCCCTGCAACGGAGGTATAGCTCGCCATAAGTAGTTGGGTTTAATAGTAGTATTTGATAGCATGATACTTCCGTCCTCAAGAGGAGGCATTACGATTTGTTCATTTGGTAAAGGGGCTCACAATTAAATGCCTCCTACCTTTGGTGTTGTGTGAGGATTAGTAGGAACTGGAGGTTGTTTTTAGAAAGGGACGTGGCAGCGCCCAGTAGCCCTGAGTCCAAGAGTCCATATATGCAACATCTGTGGTCACCAAAGTTTGGACCATTCCTATTTCCTTACTGTTTTGTGTTGGCAAGAAATTCTAGCCATTTTGTAAGATTCTTGTAGTTTGAAAAGTGGTGTCTTTAAACTAGTTGTGATATCTGCATTTAGAAATCCTACGTTATTTTTAAACGTATGGGGATCCTGGAGTGTTTGGCTTTAAGGCAGAATGCATGCGTAAGAAGACTAGACTGAGATGACTTACCTACAGCATGTGATACCAAGAAATTTTTATATGTGTTCTATGGAGTAGTATAGAGCCCTGGAAATTTCATGCTTCAGAGGGAATGTGGGTCATGAATACATTTCCTTCTATCTGCGAGTATTCTTTTATGGTGTCTTTTAATTCCAGGCTTACTCATACATACAGTCAGCTCTTGAGAGAGAATGAAGTTCTCCAAACTGATCATAAGAATTTGAAAACGTTATTGAACAATTTCAAACTAGAGCAAACACGATTAGAAGCTGAGTTTTCTAAACTCAAAGAACAGTACCAACAACTGGATATTACATCAACAAAACTGAATAATCAATGTGAGGTATGTAAGGATGATGCTGTTTTACACAACTGGTATCATTGTAATATTTATGTAAGTGTATTTGTAGATTTATAAAATCATATTAAGTGCTTGAGAATTAATAATTTGGTTTATAGATAATGAAGTGGGTCTGAAGATAAATTAATTTGCCTATTGTACAGGCAGTACAAAAACTGGGGCTCATGTTTTAGCTAGACTGTATTAAGTTATTTGATGTATCAAAGAGACTTTTATCAGTTGAGTCATGATTTAGTCAAGTCTTCTTTTGATCAGAATCCTTTGTAGACCTAAATTTTCTTGATAATCTCATTATCTGTGTGTAAAATGCTCACATATGTACCATTTCATATATTTTAACAGCTGCTTAGCCAGCTTAAAGGAAATCTGGAGGAGGAAAACAGACATCTTCTAGATCAAATTCAGACATTAATGCTACAGAATAGAACATTACTTGAGCAGAATATGGAAAGCAAGGATCTCTTCCATGTAGAGCAAAGGCAGTACATGTGAGTTTTTAAAACAATGGAATTACTGTGATTAGGGCAGTTAACACTAATACCTTTTTTTTTAAAAAAAAAAGCTTCTGTTTTATATAGAAATTAACGTGTATGCTACTTCTGAAATGTTTAAAATAAAAATATAAATTATATATGAAAAGCAGATAACTCAAACTGCGCACATTATATTTTTAGTTCTAAAGGATCAGTGCAACTGTGTTCTGATGTGTACTGATCATGCAAATGAAGAATAAAAATGCTATTTATTCCTCATTCTTCTGCAAGCCAAGTTCCTAGGTTTGTTTGTAATCTGTAAACATTTTTTAGTGAATTTGAGAAGAGCAAATGTGCTTGTCTAAATGATTCTGTTAGAGCCTATATGCACTTTATTATTATTAAAAAGGGGGAAAACTTCTGTTGTGTAATAAAGGCAAATGGAAATCTTTTCCATTTTATATCGTAACATTAAATGAAAGACTGCTTCTTTGCTCTATCTCTTTCTTGATTTTTTCAATAAGAAACAAGTGTTATATAAGAATTCTTCGTGAAAACTTTGGAATAACAGATATCCAAAGGAACATGGAACTCGCACATTATATATAAATTTTTGAAGCGTATGTTATGATTAATTTCTGTTTACAGTGATAAGCTGAATGAATTAAGGCGACAGAAGGAAAAATTGGAGGAGAAGATAATGGATCAATATAAATTTTATGAACCATCGCCACCAAGAAGGTACTGATGGACATGATATAAAAATAAACTTAAATCTAAAACATGACATACTTACTCTGTTCCAGCTGAAAATCAAGAATTTGTTAAACTTCAGGGGAGCAGAATCATGTCTGTGTTCTTGCGTACAAATTAGGAAAAGTCTGAAGCCATATGTATTATAACTTCAATAAATGTACTGTATTATTGATAACAGAAGGGGCAACTGGATTACTCTGAAAATGAGGAAGCTGATAAAATCTAAAAAGGATGCTAATCGAGAACGTTTGAAGTCCGTGACCCTCACGCCTACCCGTTCAGAATCCAGTGAAGGATTTCTTCAGCTGCCCCACCAGGACAGTCAGGATAGTTCCTCTGTGGGCTCAAACTCTCTTGAAGATGGCCAGACCTTGGGGACCAAAAAGAGTAGTAGTGAGTACCGCAAAACGTTTTTTTTCTTCTAATAATCCTTGGCTAAATGTCTTTTTGGTATGATTAAAAATTAAGAGGTTCTCAGAGCAGGCTGTGTGTTTTGGAGAATTTTTAAAGATAATTTTTAAAGTCTTTAGGAACGAAGCCTGAATTAATTTATTAATGACAGTTTTACGGTGACTTCTTGCAAACTCCTTGAGTGTTTGGGCAGGAACTAGTTTTTAGCATTTCTGTAGCTCTAAGTGTAAATGTTAAAATACATTTACGATGCTTGGGTAAGATGAAGCAAGCACAGTTGCTGGGTCAGATGAGCAGAATTTTGGATAGAATGTCAGATGCTACCACTAGTACCCTATTTTGTTTCTCCCTCTTGTCCCAGCATGAATCCTTCCCCCTGTCTTGGAAGTGCTTTCCAAGCTGTGGCTATGCTAACACCCTTAGTTGCTGAAAAGATCTGTCTGAAGGTGTTCATCCAGCATCTCACAAAACCAGCGGTGAAGAATTCTGATAATATTTGAATATGCAATAGGAAGGGTTAATGTAGAGACTTAACTTGTCAAAAAGATATGAATTGTTACCGATCCTAAAGATTAGAGTTAAGTGGCTAAAAAGGGTGACTGAGGAGGGTACAGAGGTATGGACAGATCGAATATTCCAGACACAATTTGCTAACCTTGAAAGAGCCTGACAACTGTCATCTTAGGATGCCTACAGTATGAAAGACTGGATTCTGTGCAGCATGTAAATTCAATATCAGTATTTTTTGTTATCCACTCTTGGCATTAACTGCCCGATTTCTCACAACTTGAGAGATAATACTACAGCCAATTTTTCAGGTTGTAATGATTCTATTTAATAATTATGCAGCAAAAGCGTTTTGGCTATGCATGTGAAAGCATCAGAATAGATGTTTATTAACATTCACTTTAAATCTTTTCCAGTACTTTTAAAAAATTTAATGTTTTGGATTTCAAAAGACAGTAGATCGATATCCTGGTTTTTGTGCCAGCTATGAATTTGCTCTCTGTGTGTTAAAAATTATTAAAGCCATTATGGTGTATTTTTTTTTCTTATGTGCTTATTGCAGAACCTTAGTCAAAGTTAAAAACATCTAAAACCACTCTTTCAGAAAAACTTAAAATCAGATTTGTATTTTTTTAATAACTGAAGAAAACAGTAAGTTCAAGGGTACCTTTTATCACTTTTGTTGCTAACTTGTCAATTCGGGAAGTTTAGCATTTTTCAGCGTGAGGGTCTGTTAAGGTTCAAATCAAGTACTTTTGACTTTAAAGAAAAGCAACTTGCATTTACATATTGGAAGTCTGGAATTTAGCAGTGACTGAAGCTATAGTGGATGTGTTTGCATGTGTGTGAGTTTGAATCGAGAGTGTGCACGCTTTGGTTCAGACCATCTGCATCTCTGTCAACGATTTCATGTTCTGGAAGGGCTGTTTTATGTTACAGCTTTCTTTGCATGATCCTTGGGACCTTGTGGTGTGCAGTTACCCTTCTGGTGGAGCCATGGTTGAAGTTACAGTGGCTGATCCTCAAAAGAGGTTTGAAGTTGTTCAGACCTCATTAATTTTCTACTCCATGGACTTTGTTCATGTTCCCCTTAATCCCAGTGTATTTATCCACATACTGGAAGGGCTGATCTAATTTTGGATCGTAACCTTCCTCCAGTACACATGTCACCATGGAAACCACAGTTTTTGATAAAATTTGGATGAATTATGTGCCAATTCAATGCTGACAATCTCACTGAGACAGTTTGCGTCTCGCAAAATTAAGAGAATAGCTCAGTGTGAGAAGTACCAGTAATGGTGCACATTTTGCGGTCTATTTCTTCTGCTTTTAGAATGACTGTAAATCCTAAATATCAAGATACTGTGGCTCCTTTCTTTTCTGTAAGAAGTGGCTTGGTAGTAGGGGCTTCCACTGAAAAGCTGCAAGAAAGAGAAGACCTTTAAGTTGCAGCCTGTCTATGCAAATGCTTAGGTATTTTAGATTTCCACACTGGTTGAAGGCAGTTTCAGGTGTGGGAAGAGGCACATTCTGTTCCACCCTGATCTCCTGTGTCTGGGAATGGTCGTGGTTCTAGAGGGCACTGCTGAGGTGAAATGTCCTGTGTGTTCTTTGTGAGGCAAGAGAAAGCAGCTTACATTCCCCAGATTGCAGTCACTGGCACCAATGAGTGGTGTTCTCAAAAGCTAGAGGACAGAAGATCTGACATAAAGTGATCTTTGAGATGTATAGGTTTCCTAGCTCGTATCCCCTGTCAGAGAAAGCTGTCAGATATTGATTCCAAAATGAATTACCCTGCTGCTGCTACCACTACTGATAAATAGATTTGCTGTGTGACATCTGTAGATTTTCTTCTTTTGAAGGTGGTGATGGAGACTGTTTTCCTAATACAGGACACTTTCTCATGCAAATGTTTTCAAGAGACCTGTTCTCTTACATAGATAGGTGATCTTGTGCAAAAATCAGGTTGCCCTGTTCTGCAGAGAAAACAGCACCTGAGACCTCACAGAGTGCTTGAAATCCTTGTCTGATTCTGGAGGCCCTCTGGAAAGGAGGGGTGCCTGGATGGCTGTTACTGTACGCAACACGAGTTAAATCCTGCAGGCTAAAATCCTCTGACTCCAAAGTTTCACCTTTGCTTTTTGTATCTGTGTTCAGTGGTTGAATCAGGTGAGTACCATAGATCTGACATCTGCTTTGCACAGAGCCTTTTTTCTCCGCAGGGATTGGATACCATTCTGAGTTTTTGCTTGGCAAACCCAAGGCAGGCAAGTGGATTTTTTTTTCCCCCTCTGGCGAAAACCAGATTTCTTTTACTAGCTTCCACTTTAGCCATTTCAGCTTATTAACAATGTCCCAAGGAATTAGGGCTATTAGTAAGCCTGTCATCTTTAAATAGTAGTACCAGTAGCAGACACATTGTAACATATTAGAAGTGAAAGAAGTATATTTGGCTCCATTTTCTATTACCAAAAATTTTAGAAGATGTCAGCCTAACGTTTTTTTGTGTGCATGAACAAAATGGTTTGAGGATTTTAATACTATCCATATGGAATTCCCCAGACTATTACTGGCACACAGTAGGAGGATTACAAAATGGGAAATTTCCTGATCAGTGGAGGAGTTCTGCAGTACTCATCATTCATTCTCAGCTCAGAAAGCAAGAATGTGTTCATAGAATATTGAAAAGAGAAAGTTAATGAGTTATAACTAGAGTTCTTTGAGTAGATGATTACTAAGACCAAAATAGTCTTCCTGCCATTCCGCAGTTAAAATTTGCTGGAATAAAGGTGTAAAGAGCTAAAGCTGCCTAAGCTAAACTTTGTGGTGTCCTGTTTGTTTCTTCTGCCATTCTAGTGTTTTTTGCAGGAGAATTTCTTTAGCTGTGTTCTATGTAATAGTTGTATTGTTTCTTTAGTTGTATTCTATGCAGAAATTACTTGTGTAGTCTCTCAAGGAGGTTGCATTTTACCGAAGGACAGGTTTTGATGTACGATTTCCAGGTTATCGGTCTTTGCAGTGGAGTTTTCTGTTTGGTACAGTTGAGAGCCATAAATCAGTCCTTTTGGAGGTGATCTCTGTTAATGAACAAGAATTACAGATGACTCGAATGATTCTTGAGCATCTTCTGGTTACTTTTTAATAAGATTAGGGTGGACGTTTTTAATTAAGAGGGATCAGTTACCTTGTCTATAAAGGATTATAGAAATTACAAGAGTCATGTTTCACCACGATGACAAAAGTGGAAATAGAACAGAATTACCTCTTTGATTGGATGGCATTACTATTAAAACCAGTTAGTTATTTACCCGTTAGAAAGCTAGTTTGATGCTGTGCCTCATATTCCATTGGAGGGAGCTATTCAAAGTTATGTACTTTTATATACAGTTGGATAGACAACATGCATGTCTCCTTTATGAGAAGTTGAGCAGCCTCTCCATTTTTTGAGCTGGTCAGCATCTATGTTGATGTTGGTTTTAGCTTATTTCCTCAGGATCTACAAGAGGAGGAATGCTTTATTGATCGGAAAAAAACCCACCTTTTGTGTTTGTTTTTGACACTTGTGGCTGTGCTGATCATGCATTCCTTGGAAGTTGTAAAATGTTTTGCATTGTAAACTTCTTACTGTAAGTGCAAACACAGAATAATATGATGGAGAGGGAGATGTATTTCTCTTTCAAGGGAGTTCACGTGCACTTGTAAATGCGCACATATATATGCATTGCTGTATAAAATAGAAACTGCTGTATAACAAGCTGCTGGTTGTGCAGAAAACCAAGCAAATGACAAAGCACATGTCCCAAAAGTGACTTCAGAGTGATAAAATAAGCACATTTTGGGCTGATCAGCTGGACTATACTGCTTTCATATCTGCATAAATAAGAACTTTTCGGTAATTTCATTATGCGTTTCTTTCTGGATCTTTACATGCCAGTTGTTTGCATGTGGCTCCCATATGCTTGGCAGTCAGCTGACACATTTATCTGATGCTTCAAAATGCAGGTGTCTGCCAGTAATCTGTTACTAATGCAGAATAGCATTGTCCTGAATCTCAGGACAAGATTAACTGGTGACTTCCCCCTCCTCATCTTTTAATATTATTTGTAATTTTAACTCTGTTTCCTGATACTACGCATCTCAATTTTCTCTTAGGCCTCCCAAAATGTTATAGCAGCATTCCCATTTGGATTTACTATGTTTTAAATCTTTGGTATTTTTCAGCTAAAAAATATGGTGTATACCATTCCAGCCAATAAATCTTGATTTTATTTTTCTTATTAGAGATTTGAAGTGGATTATTTCAGTAAAATGTTAGTCACTGCACACAAACAGTAGATTGAACATAAGGTCCATAAAATTTTTCTACAAGACAGTAGATGACCAAAATTATTATTGAGCATAAAATTAACAAATGAAGACTGATAATAGATTGTGTCCTACTAGAGGTGCAGGGCAAAACATTACAAAAATTATTGATCTCAAAAAAACAATGATGTGAACATTATTTTAAAGTAGAAGTTGTACTTAGAGTTGCTTTGATTTTTAAGCTTTTTTTGTTTCACATTTTTCTTTATGTTCAAGAAATCTTATTTTTTTACAGTAAAAAGTATATAATAGTAAATTTCTGTAATCGTCTGCAAAGAAGTTACATTTATTTTTTCAAGAGCTTGGCATTTAGAACTTTCAAACTGTATTACACTCTTCACCATTATTTTCGGTGCATTTCTGAGTATATTAAAGTTTTCATAGTGTAGTTTTCATATTTCAGTGTAGTTTTCATGTTTCATTATCACACAGAAGCATGAGAATGATAGTTTCTAGCATAGCATACATAGCTTAAACTCAGACATTCATTTCTGTCCTTAGTTTCAACATTTAACTTCCATCTGTTCTTCTCCCTTTTTTTTCTTTCATTTCCCTGTTTCCGTTTTTCCTCATGCTATGACATAAAAGTGGTTGCACTGAAAAGACTGCCCTTTTTGAGGAACAGACCGAAGGAAAAAGACAAAATGAAGGCCTTCTACCGTCGCTCCATGTGTAAGACTTTATGACAGTTCAGCTTCTTTTAAATGGCTACACTGGCTTCCATTACTAATTTTTCACTAACCTCTCCCTGGACTGCGCTGTATTTTTCCTCCTATTTTGCAATGTGCAAGTCCTGCTACAATACAAGGAGCTGGAGCTATTTCTTTTTTCTTTTTTTTTTCTTTTTAAACCTTGGCACTGAATACTTTATATATGTGCACATGTGCACACACACACGTACCCGCACATTTACACGCACAAGCACACGCGCAGACATATATATATTCAGTGCATTGTGATTGCATATATTTGTATACATAGTTGTCTATATGCACATGTCTCTATGTGTATATAAATTTACAGTGCACTGTGTTAACATAAATAGTTCTAAATTGCACATTTCATAAGCCTTTTGTTAAGAAATCACTGTAATTTTTTGTTCAAAGAAAGTGTAGAGAAAATAGTGCAAGGCTGTATGGTGGTCTGTCACTCTTCAAGTATTCATCGGTGGTTGTTGCCAAAATGTTGTATTGGTTTATTTTATTTTATTTTATTTTTTAATGAGGGGTGGACAATTTTTCCTAGTTTTGTGAAGTAAAGGTGAATATCATCAGATGTCATCTTTTTCAGATCCTTTTATTTGTTGTTACGTAAAATACAGTATCCCTGCAGTAATCTGCACTGTACAAAGATCCTGTATCATTGTTGACATTATATTGTATTAGCACCTTTGCTCATTTTATCCCTCTTCATTCCATTTTGTCATTGCAACCAGTATATCAAAGCTTCTAACATATTTATTACATGTCATTGCAGCGCAAGCATGGCGATTATACCTAATAAAATCAGTTTTAAGAACCATACTGAGCTGAAAGAAGTCTCTGACTTACAACACTTCTCATTCATTGAGCTGATTGCATGTCATAACATGGATGATCTTGTTTTTATATCTTCCAGTATTCAATGCGCTTTAATGCTTAGAAAACTGTCAAATGTTTTGCAATACAAAATAAGAACAGAAGCAAATACATTGACCATGCTGATCATTTGCTTTCATTTGCATCCCAGCCATGAATGACCTGGTGCAGTCCATGGTCCTAGCAGGAGGACAATGGACAGGTAGTTCTGAGCATCTGGAGGGTCCTGATGATATATCTACGGGTAAAAGGAGGAAAGAATTGGGAGCTATGGCCTTCTCTACTACAGCTATCAACTTTGCAACTGTCAACTCTTCTACAGGCTTCAGATCCAAGCAGTTGCTAAATAATAAAGGTATAGGTAGAAGCTTTTTGCACCGTGATGTGACTATGTGTAATGGCAATTTCATGTAAATATTGGTTTTACTTACAGTTTGTTTTTCGGCAAAAAGCAACCTTAATAATTGAGTTGCAGTGCTAAGATACTGAATAGGTTTATTAACTG
>NW_009648550.1:2169339-2187023 GCF_000708025.1 Charadrius vociferus | reverse complement strand
ATATTCTAGTATATTTTACAGATGATATTTCAATAATCTTTTAATTTTATTTTATTTTACATCTTCTTTTATGTCTCTGTGTATAGATACTACATCCTTTGAAGATGTAAGTCCACAAGGTATTAGTGATGATTCTAGTACAGGATCGAGAGTTCATGGTAAGAGGTGAACTTTAATTAAATGAATTAAGGATATATTATGTGAATGTTGACAAAGTTTGCAAAAAAAGTGAATGTCATCGTTACAAGTGAGCATGCTTTCTGTGATTTGCATATCTCTTGAATGTATACTATCATTTCTTCAGATTCTTTTCTTTCTAAACTACTACATCAGACAGATGTTCTATATCTCTAGTAGAAAGTATCTGTGAAGTGCATCTGAACAGGATCAAAACGTTTTCCCTTTAAAAAAATTATTTGGAGTTAATAGTAGAATAAAAGAAGTTACAATTTCAGTCCTAAAAAAAAAAATAAATTCCAAATCTGGCCTGATTTTTCAATGTTTATTGTTCCGTGAAACCTAAATTTGTTGTGTACTGTATTTTATACAGTCATTACATGTTCCTTCAAGCAAGGCTATGAAGTAAAAGCTATCATAGATTGTTTAGAAGTGAAGTTTTAACTCTTCTATAAATACTTAAATTTAGTATGAGCAGCAAACATTTTTGAAGGTAATAACAGTGCATTTCCCTTGTATTGGCTAGGAGTACAGGACATTATCTGTGCAGATGCTCTTGCTCCTCCTGTTCGTGGCATTTCAACAATGTGCAAGGTTCCTTGTCAAATCTGTTGTAAGTGACCTAATCACGAGCAGCTTTCTGCATGTCCATCCTTTCATCTGTAAAATCCTGGTTTCCCACTAACCGATCAGTTTCAATTCTAAATGTACACTCTATTTCTCTTTTCCTCTCCCTTGTACCTCACTATTCCTGTAGTGCCCTTTTCTAAAGTGTCCTCTTGGACTGCCTGGAAATCCCTTCGCTTTCTGATCTGTAAGAAACCACTTTGTTGACAATGGGCATGCTCAGCCTGTGAAATAGTGCATGATTCCTGCCTCTGAGCATTCTGTGATCAGAATGTAAAGGTACCGTGTCATCTGCTAAAATTTTGTTCATCACGGTGTCTCCTAATTTTCCATTTAGCTTCCAGACCAGCCAGCCTTGATAGTGGCAGAACATCCACTAGCAATAGCAATAACAATGCTTCACTCCATGAAGTCAAAGGTATGCTGTAGGTGAATTTACATACATGCTTCATTTCCACTATTTTCTCTGTAAGATCATCTATCTAGGTTAAAAAAAACCCAACCAACCAAAAAACTTCCCACAACACACCACAGCATGTTTTTCTTTAAACATTTTATAGCCTTCATTCCCCAAATTAGGAGAGGATACAAATATTAAATAGAACTTAGGTTTGCAATAAATATTAAAAGGGTGATATTAGGATATAAGTTACGAACTATTTTAAACCAAACCTAACTGAAGTAACGATGTTACAAAATAAGAATTCCCCCCAAATTACTTTAAAATCGCTTATTTTTAAGCAAAGTTGTTGCTTCATTTTTTTCTCCTAGTATCGTACCACGTGTGCACTGCTGCTGTAAAGCTATATAGTGTACAACACAAATCAGACAAAATGGCATGTGCAGTACCATCCTGTAAACTTGTATATTCTGGTTTTAAAGGATTAATAACATTCCTGGATTTAGCAGTATTCTGTAAATTTCATACATTGAGCCTTGATCTACTTTTGTTTATAATGGCCATTCTAGCTGGAGACTGTTGTACATACTAGACTAGAATGCTGCCAACTCAAGAGTTCATTTAATAGTCATGGCTTGCATTTATTAAACAGTATCTGTTTGGTTGGAAACTTTGAGATGAATGCTAGCTTAAGATATTTATTAGTTTATTTTCTGTCTGATTATTCCCTTCTGTAAAAGATTCTTTTATGTACTCCTTGCTCCAGTTTCTATATGGTGTTAGAAATTTCTGCTGTAAACAATTTGTCTTTCTGCAAACTTAATTAATTAACGTGAAGTATGAAATACTTGTTTATTCATCAGTACTTCTTAAGCAATTCAGAATTACTGGAAAATAAAAAGAATTGGTGTTGTGGAATTTATTTTGCATTCAATACCATGTGCTTCCTTAAGGTCACAGTTGTAATAAACTAGAAGTAATGGCAGAAACTGTCGGAGAAGCAGCATTCCTAAATAGTTCTTGTTGAAGAACTATGTTGAAGAAAATATTTTCTTTCCATTCCGTCCTTTGTATTTCATTTAATGTAAAGCTCATTAATAGCATATTAGTGTGTGTGCCTCACAGTGACGCTGAACAAGAGTGAAGGTGTATCTTTAGCCTCTTAGAATACAGTATTATGTAGATGGAGGCCCAGATTATGTGTGAAAGGTGTTTTTTTTATTCAGAAGCTATCATGTCACATTTGAAGAGCTCTAAGAGGTAAGTCCAGTGAGTGCAATTGTATTAATGCTATATTTGGTTTGAGTAAAAGAGACAACTGGATTTTTTACTATTTTAAATAGAATTATTGTTAACTGAATCTGATAATGTTCCAGATTTGAGTAAGGTTATACTGTTTAACAGCTGTCATATTTTTCTTATGAAATACTTAATACCATTTACCCCAAAAGCAGGTGCAGTTAGCAATCAAAGCAGGCCACAAAGTCACAGCAGCGGAGAATTTAGTCTGCTACATGAACATGAGGCTTGGTCTAGCAGCAGCAGCAGTCCTATTCAGTATTTGAAAGGTCATGCAAGGTCTAGTCCTGTGCTTCAGCAAAGAACACCTGAAACACTGGATAGTCGTGGAAAACAGATCAAAAGCAGTTCTCCTGGAAGTGAAGTTGTTACCCTGCAACAGTTTTTAGAAGAAAGCAACAAGAGTACCTCAAGCGAGGTTAGTTTAAAAGATGTTTTAACTATGTATTATCCCATATATGGGCACAGAATCAGTAGAAGACTTTGAGTAGAATCACTTTAAAACTTTGTGGAGATACTGGTTACACCTGCATTAAGAGGTAGCGTGGACTATATCCTGATAAACTGTACTTGCTGTATTACACACAAAATTATTTGGAATTTTGCAGCTTGACCCTTTCCAGATTACTAAATTAGGTAAGAAAGTTGGTCTCTACTGCACAAAATTGTCTGCTCTACTGGTGCGTGGCACACTCATTAGAGTTCAGATGGAAGGCTGTAAACCCACAGTACGTTTAATTTTCTTCTTGTAGTTCAGCACTTGTCTTCAATAACAGCTGTTGTCACATCTGTCTTGTATCAATAGGAAGGAAGATGCTTTACTTCATTCACTGAGGAGAGACTCTTTTCTGTATCAGTTGTGTCTTTTTAATTCTGGTGGGCAAAAAACTGACCTTGGAGCTCATTGGAACATGACAGGAATTAAAACCAAGAGAATGTTTCTCTAAATCAGTGACAGTTTGTTAGAACCTGAAAATCACCTTGTCTCTGCCAGTATTCTAATTTCTTCATTGCTAGTTCTTGAGTAGATCTGTCCTAAGCCTAGAAGTGCTCTAGGATAAAACAAGCCAGTTACTATGACTAGGGCCTATCAAGAGTAAGGATCAGACTCCATCTATCTTTAACAACACAATTGAAATTGAAAAATGTACGTTCACAGCTGAATTGATTGGGGTAGTCTGGGGTAGTGACTTGAGTCTGGACTAAGTTTCTGGATTTTTTTTGTTAGATACTTAAAATGACCTCTCACCTATGGTCTCTCTGACAAGGATCTTTGATTTTAAACATTAGACAATACTCTTCTGGCAATAGAAATAAAAGAAACCACCTGAGTCGTCAAGTCTAGTTCACTGCTGTTCATGAATCACACATGGAATCCCTTTCATAGCATCACAGAATCATTCAGGTTGGAAGGGTATTCAAGAGCTCTCTTTCCAGTCTTCTGCTGGAGCATTTCCTTAATACTCTTAGCTTAATTCTTTCCAAATGGTCTCTTTTACCATTTAGTAAAAGACTGAAGTCTCTCTCCACCAAGTCTGTGAATAGTATTCACCTAAATTTTTTTCTAGCTCTGAAGTCTTTTCTCCAAAACGAGGTGTTTGAGAGCCGGCCAGTCCAAATTTAGGCACCAAGGGTGCCTAAAGGTTATGTGCTTTGTATTACTTTCTGACATTTTTTGGTTTTTATTATTTGATTGTATGGAGAATTTAAACTTTTAGCTACAAATGGTCAGTGTAAGTCAAAGTAATAGTCCATATGAAATTGTTTAGGAAGATGAGCGATTGCATGAGTGGCAGATGAGCGATGGCAGAGGGCAATGAGTGAGATGATGAACTGGAAGTTTTGATCATCTGATTTGTTGAGTTAATCAGTATTACAGAACTGATTCCAGATAGTTATGATATGTCTGACATCTAGTTTTCAAAGTACTTGCTTGTAAGCTGTACAGAAAATTCATGACTATGTACCGCTTTTAGATCTGAGAAATTAAAAAAAAAGTACTTCTTAGAATTGTTCTTCATTTACGTCCACAAAGATTGCTTAAGAAAAGGTCAAAATTACAATTTATAGATTTATAAGATGTTTCATATTTTTGGCAGATGAAATCTACAAGTGAAGAGAATCTTTTAGATGAAGTCATGAAAAGTTTATCTGAGTCTGCGGAGCTGACAGGAAAGGAAAAGCTAAGAAAACAGCCATCTGCTGGTTGTGGTATCGTGAGATCATTAAGTGTAAAAAATACAATTGATTTCTCAGATGGACGATCCATTAAACCAGAACAACTTGTAAGGCCCAGCCTCCGTAAAACAGAAGACACCTACTTTACTAGCTCTCCAATAAAATTTACATCGGGCACTCAAGGGAAGGCCAAATCAGTTAAAGAAAAGATACAAGCAACTGTATCACAGCGACAATCAAGAGATTGCAATCCTTATGCTACCTTACCTCGTGCAAGCAGCGTGATTTCTACAGCGGAAGGAACTACTCGAAGGACAAGCATTCATGATTTTTTGTCTAAGGACAGTAGGCAACCTGTATCAGTTGATCCAGCACCACCCACTGCGGACAGAAGTGTTCCATCAACCTCTAGTGAGTACTCAGCACACCAGTTATCCTCTGATGTTTTTCACTGTGTGGCTTACAGAGTAGATTATGTTCCACAGAGCAATGCAGCTAATGCAGTTAAACCACGTAATTTAGGATGTAACTCTGATGTGCCTAAGACCTCAAGGATGGAAAGGTCAAGTTTTTGTGAGAGAACTGTGCTAAGCACAAGCGTGTTTAATGATGAAGTCAGTATATCTGGTAATGACAGCACAGGATCATTTACTGTGGCTCAGCCATTTTTATCCCTTAACACTGAATTAGTTAGTAATATAAGTGGATTGCCTCAAAGATCTACATCAAAAACAACTGATCAGGCAAATCTGTCAGTGTTTAGATCAGTACCAAAAAATCAAGATCAGCCTTCTGCTAATCAGAAATCTGATCGTAGTGACCCACGGTCAGTTCTAACTAGTGAATTTGTTCCTACCACCTGTGTAAACACTAGTGAGGCTGAATCCCTGCTACTGGTTTCTGAAGATAATCAAACTGTGTGGTATGAGTATGGTTGTGTATGATAAGGAAGTTGTGTTATTAAAAATATATATATATACTGTCTAATGTGACATACAGGTGTTTTTCTCAATGTCCACTGGATTCAGAGAAAATGTCACTACAATGAGAAAATAATTTTTTGTTAGATCTGTGGGTTGTTGTTTTCTAAGAACAAGGGCATAGGGCTCAGTTGTGTACTCTAGCATGTTTGAATGTAAAATTGTAACCTCACCAAAGTTTGCATGAAACATTAATTGCGCTGTATATATTTTGCATGCCTTTAAAAGTCTTTATAATACAAGCTTTTTTTTTTTTTGTCACGCATTACAAATATTTTGGTTTTTTTCCTGTCCATTACTGAATGCATGTTAAACCAATCGCATGCTGCATTGCCAGAAATGGCACAGTGAACAACATACTTTACGGTACAAAGACAGTACTTTTCAGTTGTGCTCGTCCTTTCAGATGTATTAGTAACACATTGATTATGTATTTAGAGTAAAAATACTTTTTTCTCCTTCTTCCAAAATGAGATACTAATGAAAAGAAGCATTTAGAGGTATTTCAGTGTCTTACCCGTTTTGTTTATGCCATGTTCTGGCATAAATGCACTTTGCACAAGGAACAAGTTATAGCCCAATAATTCAGTGCCTCTAGCTTGCACACTAAATATGAATTACTGTTCATACTCATTAAAGTATTTGAACATTGATAAATACAAAGACCATTCATAATCATAAACATAAATGATAATTCTTATGAAGAGGTAATAAATAGTCACATGATGCACAGCACTTGTAATGAAAAAATGACCCTTTCCACCTTTTCCCTTTTTTATGCTTTGTCTTTCCACGTCTGGTGTACAAATGTGGTGAAGTGTACGGTTTTATTAGGAGTCAAATAACAGAGTTATATGAGACTCCTTGTGATGTATGGTAATAAAAACCTGTATTGTTTATGGTGGAAATTCATTTTTTCTTAATAAAGTAACACTAATATCATAGAAACAAGATATGTAACAAAATAACAGAAAAACTGTTACATTAACCCAGTTAAATAAAAGAAAAAATAACCAAAAAAAATGGCTTGCAAAGTTATGGGAGTATAGGAATGCTTAAGCGAATAACTCATTAAATCCCAGATAACCAGCTAAAGAGAAATGTTGAAAAGTAATTACTTAATATGGCTCTGTCGCTGCAATTGTTTGAAACTTCTCAATGGTAAATATAAACAGAGTTTAAAATTGTATCATACTTAAACTATCATTACATGAGGCTTTAGACATTAGCACTTTTTTGCAAGAGGAAACAGTTACTGACTGTTATTGTAGGCCAAAATTACATAAGCTATAAAAAAAAAAAACTGAATGAAAATTTCCTTATCTAGAGAGAAAATAGTTAAAATTGAAAATAAATACTGAAAATAGTGAATATCATATTCTGATTTTTACAATTGAATTTATTTTGCCAGCAGTTTTGTGGCAGTCATGGTACTGCTCTGTGGGTTGAACTTAATTCCTTAGTGTTTAACTAGTGCTGCAAATACACAGTTCCTCAAGAAAAAGCAGCAGACATCTCATATGTTAGCCTATTTCATACAGGGGCATTCTTAATCAAATAAGGTGATAGTCCTTTCCAGAACTCCAGCTACATTTCAAGGTGGGGAAAAGGAGTGAAGGGAGAAGACTGGATGTTTGAAAGACATTCTGTGGAGGGTAAAATTACTATTTCAAAATGTAAAGCTGCCATCCTTTACTATGTCTGCGGGCATCCGTTATTATTGGGCTGTTAAATTTCTCACTTCTCTTCGGTGTTGTTCACAGCATGCTGTTAGTTATTGCTGTATTCCCTCTAGAATTGTCTCACCATGAAAAAAAACCCGAACCCAAATCTGAAATATAATCTTAATTTCAGACACATTTACTCTCACACAGCCAGATCAGTGTTCTGATCTTGGGTCATGTCATTTGACTTCATTTCCATTAATCTGTAGATGTGTTTGAATTAGCTTTGAGATGAACAATGCTGTTATCTGAAGCGAGATGTGGATAATTCATTTTGCAAGTTATTTAAGGAATTAGAGAGAAAATATTCTTAGCTCTGAGAGTACTTATTATAAACTTATACTGTGCTACCAGTACCTGCATTTTTCTTAACTGATTGGAAGCCTGTGTCTTGCAGCGAGGCTGCGTGCTATGATCACAGCAAGGTTTGTAGCTAGAGGTAGTATCTTCTATTTAGATCAATTGCTATTGTTGGCGAAATTGGATAAGCTTTCAGGCATGCTATTATCTCCTTTGCCAGCCTTGGACAGGTCCTTAGGCTGTCACAGCTACAAAAAACACCAGTATTGTCTGCAGATATGTTTATTACGAACTCTCCACCATGACCACTGAACTCCAACTGTAATCGTGAGCAGGGCTAAGATCTAAAGAGAAATTTGAAAGGTTACCCCTGTACAGTGAAGTTAAAGCTTGCTATCAAGGCAACAAAATACTTTTTTTTTTTTCGTAGCCACTATCCATGAGGCACTTCGGTTTGCCTTGTTTCATTTCGCTTCACAGCACTAAGCTTTCACATTCAGACCAAATCTGATAGTGAATATTTATGCCTGATATTTAATGCCTGTTTAGCCTGTGTTTTGCCTTACTCCATTGGGGGGGCAGCATTAAAACAGCTTCTCTTTTAAGCCCAAAGGGCTTCAGAATAACAGAGTGTTAGTGTCTTTGATCACTAGTGTCTCAGATCCTCCTGGACTAACCTTGTCCGGCTCAAGTTACTGTTTTGCATTGGTTTATAAACTTACATTTCAGTTCTGAGGATAATAACTCTTTGTGCTGCTATTTTTGCTCCGTTGAGCTGCTAGAGGCTTTTTAACATGTCTGAAAAATAAATTGGCAACATTTGTTTATTATATATGAAAGAAAACAAATGTTTTCATGTACAGAAGGATTCTTTTTCCCTCCACATTTTGGTCTTCACACTTTAGCAATACATATATCATGGATGTCTCTTTCGGTCTGTGCTCAACTAGGGGAAGGATCTGTGACATTCCTTTCAGACCCAATCAGCTACTGCTCCTCTGCCATCCAAATGGCTGACTGTAAAACACACAGTGCACTCGCTTAGTCCTTGGTCACTGCTGCCTTTCAAAATTATGATAGGACTTCGCATGGTGATTATAAACACTAATAAAATATGTGGCTGCTGAGCAAAAAAGGTTTTCTTGTTCAGGGTCAATAATTTGCTTGCAGTTAAAGGTTTGCTTGATGCTTTGCTTTAAGGGGGTGGTAAATTAAGAGACTGCATTTTGCACGTTCAGGCTGTTGCATGCAAAGATAATTTTCTGTTTTGCAGAATTGAATGTGAACATTTCTGTCCACGTGTAGCAGGTAAAAGATGCAAAGATGAGTTATGTTCTCTGCCAGCCTTGATTACATCTGATTATTTTTTTTCTTTTCATACAGGCAGAAATTTTAGGGTTAGTGTATCTAAAGTTAAGTATATCTGATTGTGGCTTTGCAAATAATACCTGATTATTCTAAATGGTAAGATGAATTTTAATGAGTGTAGTTGAGTAGGCATTTCCAGTGACTTTCTTCTATCTCTCTCCTCTGTCCTTTCCTCAAAAAAAAAAAAAAAAAAAAAAGTGTTTATATATCCTTTGGCTCTACTAATAAGTAGAATATATTTTAATGCATGAGGGTTTTTTCGTGTCCTGATAAACACAATGAATAACATGAAATGCTTTTCTCTGCAGATGTGGAAGCTATCCCAGAAAGCAGAAATTCAAAAAGCAGGTCTAGGGAGCAACAAAGCTCCTAATTCTATTACCCACTACATGAGATGTGGGCCAAGTGGTGAGTTTCCTGCCCAAAATGTAAATGAGATTAATTTCATTTACAACAAACTAACAGCATTACATATAAGAACAAGTGCACATTGCATTAACCAGATGTAAATACTGCTTGCTTAACTGGCTTCTATCTTGCTTATTAGTTAAGCCAGAACAGGTTGTTTTACAGCAGTTATTTTCCCTGTGTAGGCAGGGAACTTCATCCCATTTATTTTTCAAATCTCTTGAACACGAAAGTTCAAAGAAATCACATTAAGAAGTAATATTGAAGTCACTTCTTAGAAAGGGACAGATAAATCTAAAAGAATAGTTTAACAAAACATATAAAGTATTCTATACTACAAGGAATCAGCCTTTTTATAAAAGCTTGTCTTTGGTATTCTGTCCTTCTCTTGACTTCATTAAAACATCTTTGATGCATGCTATTAGTGCTGTTAGTTCTGTTAGTGACTTAACTCTGTATTTTATACTTCCACACTTTAAGCTTTTCTCATGTTCTTTTCTCTTTCTACCTTTCAACTGAAAACAGAGAGAAAAGTGTCCTTCAGTATCTCAGTATGAAGCCTTTATATCTGAAGTAACAAGACAGCGACTAGGAATCATTAATAAAAATTAAGGGAATTTTTTACATTCTTCGTGACTAGAGCAGGCAAGAAATAAAAATCTACCTACCTACCTTCCTTCCTTGAATCAAGGAGCTCTACTGGAGTCTACTGCCGAAAATTTGTAGATGGTCTTAGGAATTATTGCACATTGCACTGTTAAGATCTACTGAATAAAGGACAGTTCTCATCTCCCTAAGGACCAAGAATTTTAAGGTCTCAAGAATTACTCCAGGAAAAAAAAATACTTCTTTCATCTTCTGTTTATGAAATTAGCCACTGATTTGCTTAAGCTTCTGCTAATAATTAGCCAAAAAATCCCCCATAACTAGCAGTTTATATTTACTTCTGTAAATCTAAAATAAATGGTGTAGTATTTTGTTGAAATTGACTGTATATACAGATACAAAAACCTCACAGCTTACTGGCACTTCACTGCCTTATTTGGTTAGCATAATCTGCATGAAATTGCTCTTAAAAAAGTTTATGCTGATTTTTGTTGCATACTGCAAGAGAAAAATTTGTTTACATATATGAAAAAGTTCGATAACTAACAAAAGTGGGAGTCATGGGATAATCGTATTATATAGAAATTGTTTGTCATTTGTGTTTTTCACATTCCCAAGTTATTCTGCATATATATGTTCAAATGTTTCTGACAAGAAATTGTCAGGTATGTTTTTCTATAACTTTTATTTTACTATAAGGCTGTTTTCAACAAATGGCATTTCCAGGATAAGACTGTCTTACAATGTTTGTCTATTTACTGATACTTTTTTTTAATTGTTTGTCTTTTGACATGAGCAGATTGTGGCTTAGGAGGTTTCTTGATGGCAAAAAGAAATGTAAATAATATCATATGCATTTTACAATCAGTTCCCCTTAAAGGTTATCTTTTATTAGTAAGACACATTTTGTTCTTTACTGATTTATATTAAAGTCAACAAATGTTATGTATGCTCAGTGGTTGCACACATTTGTTGTCTGGAAAGCATTTGCAGAGGGCTCAAAGGAAGTGTACGTGAATTTATAAGCAGATCCAAAATGAGTTACTGTAATTATATTGTATTACAAATCAACCAGCACGTTCATATTTCCATTCTAAAGGGTACAGTTACCTGTGTAACCTCCTAGTGTCCCCTCTGCCAACAGGCACGTACACGACTTTCACCTACAGCTATCTCCATTCACACAAGTGAAGGTAAGCGTGACATATTTAGAGAACTGGGGTCACAGACTACCTGTAAGTTGATCACGCTGCTGCGTGGTAGAGCCTCTACAACTTTGTCAACGTAGTAACAGCTTGTTTCTTGAGGCTTACAGGTTTTAAGTCTCAAGCTGTCAGGGACAGTTGGAACAATCGTTTTTCACTGGAGAGAGAATGCAGTTCAACAGATTCAGGAGCATACTGGCAAGTAATTTGTTTATTTTCCTGAAGTTTTGTCAAAAAGGGTAAAAAAGAGGAAAGTTCAGTAAGATTTAGAAGGGGAAATTTTCTTCAGGGTTTTTTTTTCCTTAGAGTTATTTCCTTCTGAAATACTTCTTATGATAAAATGAGCTAAAAGATCTAGGTCTGAGCAGAATGTTCTGGTTTTACAATATAAACACTTGGTTCAGTCTGGGATTGTTTTCACAGAGAATTTAAACATTTTGGGGCTTCTTTTTCTTAAGTGAAAATAGGACCAATTTTGCATCTCTTCACCATACAGAATTTCCATTCTTCCTCTGAAGACTCTTCTGCTATTTCATTAAAATCATTGGTTTATTCTGAGTACCATCTCACACTGGTATCCATTTCTGGTCCATTATTCTCCGTGTCAAGATTTTCACTGATTTCAGTGGAAGGATGGTGATTTTTGCAGAGTATCAACATAGATTAGCAATCCCAGGAGTGATCTGAAATCCAGCTCCACAATGATTTTGTAGGCAGCCTGAGCTCAGTTGCACCTGGAATAGTTTCCCACATTGTAACTGATACTGTGACATTTTTGAGAAGGATTTGGGGCGTTCCAAGCCCTGCAGTGACAGCTACGAGATGTCACCAGAGGGGCGGCTGGGATGGATGACAGTGGCTAGAAGAGCTGCAGCGTGACAGGGCCTTTATACAGCTAACTTGTGTGTACCTGTACCACTCAGAACTCAGAGCACAGCTGAGTTTCTCCCCCAGTATCAAGTGGGACTGAGAGAGCCCTGAGGTGCTCTAGGAGTAAAGTACTCTAAGCAATAAGAATCTGGTGCCAAGCCTGGTTTCTGTGCCATTCCTGTACTGCCATATAGGTAGAGCCAGAGGGACTGAAGGAAAAGTTGCCTTTGCAGAATTTTGTAGGCAAAGATATGAAATCTGGAATGCTGGTAGCCCTTACTAAAGGCATAGCTGTTACGAAAGAGAACTGAAATACCACAAACATTAGGAAAATTATAATTTCAAGCTCATTTCAGGGTCTGATTGTGACTGGATTCTCCTAGCTCTCTTTGACAACAGAGAACTGATGATGCATTTTAAACTATTAAACCCTAACCATTTAGTAGCGTTACTATTTTTAGAAGAACACGTGTCTTGAATTAACAGATTTAAACTAGTGCCAAATGCTGTTTGTATTCACAGAATCCGAGCAGTTGTGTGCGTTGAGGTAGATCCTCCGCGACCCTGGGCATTGGGCAAGAGTGGCGTATTGCCATGTCTGCATGGCACGCGCTTCTCTGCCAGGAGCATTGCTGGGCACACCTAACCTGCCCTCCCCACACGTGGCTGTCATTTCCATCACAAGAGCATCTCCTGACTTTTTATTTATTAGCTCAGCTCTTTTCTGTATTCATTAAGTTGTCCAAGATTACCTGTCACAACTTCTGCGCTTGCTTTCTGCATATTATTACACCTTCTTAAAGCATCTGTGCAACCACAGCCAGGGTGTCGTCACAAACTTTACAATTACTATTTAACAGATAATGTGTATTAGACATGAACCCCCCCCATCCAAAAACTGAAGCAGTTCCATTGTATGAGAGAATCAGCAGGATTTTGGGGGCAGAATTCGTACCACTAGGTCAGAGTCTGGTGTAGGTCAGGTTTCTGTGCCAGAGTTCTGCCTTATGCCCGGCTGTGCTGTTGTAAGCAGGATTTGACCCATTTCATCTGCATCAGTACTGAGGCCAGAGTGGAATTTCGGGTTGTATTTGCTAAATTAGCCAAAAGCAGCACCAGGGATACATTTGCATTTAGATCAGAATCTACTTCTCCCAGCAGCTTCTTTTGCAAAGAAGCCAAAGAGCAGTCAGGAGGTTCTCTGTACTCTGATGATTTTTAAATTCTTTTCTTTTTCCTCTCTTAATCTCTCCAGTCTGTGCCCTTAAAATGAAAATAAAATCATAAATTTAATTTGGGAGCCGCTTCACATTTTCTGAAACACGAACTCCCAGGGGAGGAACACGACGGCTGTTGGACAGCCTGCAACGAGAGCGTACACACAGCTTTTTACTGCAAGAGTTGCCAAATCTGTCACTGCTAGTTCAAGATTACAAAAGAGGTTGTAGTATAATTTTTATTTACTTTTCTGGTAGTCTGCTGAGGATTTAGTAACATTCCCAACACCTATTATTTCTAAACTTTTTCCAAGACATGATGCAGCCTCAACAAAGGAGCTCATGTATGATTTTTAGAGTTAGATGATAATGTATATGTAAATAATGCTTTGATATTAATAAAACTGCCTTAAAGGAATGTACCTAGGTGTGAAACAAAACTTAAAGCTCTTATTTAAAACTGTAATTTCCTTTACATATTGATTTTTTTTAATGTTTGCCATTGTATACATTTATTAATGATGTTATTAAAATGCCAAACCAAATAATTTTTATTCTTATTTTGTGTGTAAATTTACACACACACTTTCTGGAAACTGATGTTGCTGGAAGGATATTGGTGTTAAGTAATGGCGTTGTGGTCAGTTGGTGATGTGTTCAGTGAGTATTTCTTCCGGAAGGAAACCGATAAAACCGTAGCAGAATTTTTCTGGACAGTGTGTTGTTTGTTTCGTGTTGTTTATTTGTGTAGACCTGTGTGGGTTTCAATTTTACACTATTTTGATATTATTTAAAAAAAAAAAAGACACTAATTTCCTAAGTAAATACAGAAAGAATCATTATAGATTTGCCAAATGTAGTATCTGAAGCTTTGATTTTGCTTGGTCGTTATTTTTGCCGAGACAAGTCTCAGAATCTCTTCTGAGGACAAAGGTAGTGTAGATTTTTAAGATTTGTGCAGCATAGTAAACTGCTATTGTGCACGTCTTTAAAACAATTTTTGCATTTAAAACTTTCTCAGTTTAAAAACCTTGACAAGTCAAATTTAGTATTTTTTTAAAGTGATAAAGGATGTTGGGATACCACAAAGAAGAAACCTTAAAGGGGAGGCAGAGTGAGTGGCAGACAGAGGGCAACATAAATTTTACTTTCAAAGACACGTAAGACTGCATCTTAATATCTGTCTAATTTAGTAACGCATTTCTCAATCCAGAGTTCATTCATCAACCTAATATTCCCAAATACCAGATGTTCCTTTCAGTCTTTTATTTAATAACAAATATAAAATCACATGTACCTGGACATCTTCCTAGTGACTCTTCCTATTTGTTCAACATTTTTAGGTCAATTCTTTTTCTATTCGAGATGACGGCCATGATAGGTGGGCTTGGTTTGTGTCCTTCTGAGGTAGAGGGGAGAATTTAAACTGCTGTGTCATGACATACTCTGTCATTAAGTTCACGTCTCTGAGAACAAGTGCCAGATCCTTCAGAAACGAAGGGAACCATGGTAGGGACCTTTGTGAACTAACTTGCCTTGCCCTAGAAGACACTTTTTCTTCCTTAGTTAACGGTAGCTGTTAATTCTGTAGAATTAAATATTTCACCTTTCTTGATAGAAAAAAACAGCCCAACGCACAAATGTTGATGTTCACATAGAACTGTCGCAGCCATATAGAATGAAACTGAGTCAAATTGGCTAGTTTCTGCCTTTTGTTTCTTTTGAAGTATTTCCCTTTTTAGTGTTGCATCCTTTAGTATGGTGCAGTAGCAAATTGTCATCCAAGATCGCAAGTCCTTTTGTGTGTTTTTTTTCTTCACTCTTCTGTAGTCTTTATTTCCGTTCTGTCTCAACTTGCGTTCACACTATTGCTTGCCTTTAGGCGTAGTTCGTACGTGACATGTTCAAAAGCCCTCTTCCCCATCATCTTCAGATGTGGTCCCTCACTTTCACTGCTCCCATCTCTGGGTTTTGTGTGGGTACTCACTGGCACAATATATGTTTCCGGGACTTCTTGGAGTTTCTGCTGCTTCTGTCTTCCACACAAAATCTGTTTGAAGGGGGTTTTATTCATTTAGGCAGGAGAGAGTTAGATTAGAAATTCAATGTTGAGAATGTACTGGTCTTGTTCTTGTGATAGTAGATACTTTCCTATACTGAATATATTCTCTATTGGAAGCCAAATTGGCCTCCCCTCAGCCTCTTAAGCACATGGATGTTTGTACATGCAGTCCCCTTCTCCTGAAGGGAGAAGCTCAAGTACAGCTATCCTGTAGGTGCTGGTTAAGGGTACGGTGGAGCAGAGAAGATGCACATCCTCCACGGGTTCACAAATGTGTAGAAATTGTGCACAAAAGTTAATACAGTTCCAGGCTTCATTAACTTTCCTCCCAGGTGTCACCGGAACATACAACACCTGATCAGAAACCCACAGTGACATTGCTCCTTGGAGCTCTTCTGCCAGCAGCCAGGCTGATACTGGGCTCACACCCTGCACCGCCTGCTGTCAGATGGCTCCCTCCTGCTCCACCAGTTCTGGGGAGGTTCTAGAGGTGAGGGAGGGATGCGCCTGTTCTCATGGGGCTGTTACCAGAAGGCTTAGTTCCTTCCCAAGGGGAGGATACTGTGGAAGTGAAAATGCAACTAGAAACCTAGACAATCAAAAGCGTTTTCTGTAGGGTAGCTAAGTTGGGTTTTTTTCCTAGGTAAAAATAATAAAGCAATGTGTAGTAGGGGATAAGTGGGTACAGGTACACTATTTAGACATCTCTGTCCTGTGTGTATTGACAAATATTTTATAACTTTTAAGTTACATTGTTATTTCTTGATGATGTTAAGTTTAAATTTTCAAGGCCAGTACCACACACGGAAAGTTCCAGTTTTATCAATTTTATTAATAAACATTATAACATTATGCAAATAATGCCTTTTCTCCTTACTGGTTACTTAGTGGTAGATTGCAAACATGTCTTGTCTTCTTAAGGCTATTCTGTTAAACTTTTAATAACCCGAAGACAGTATTTTTTTTCTTACCAGATTATACAATATAAACTTACACAACTGAAAAAGGAGTAAGCCTGTCTTCAGATTTTGTTTGTAATGAGATTTTCAGGAGTTTTGGTCTTTTGCTTTACAAAATCTATGCCTAGTAATAAGAAAGTGAACTTCATCTAGTTAACGTCTTCATCGAAATGTACGATGATGGGATCATGGCCTGTTGATCTCACAAACTTCAAAAAGTCATCGGGGCTTAAGCCCATGGTTGCAGAATTTGTCATTGGATGAAAATACACCTTTTCATGGCCACCTTCCAGAAATCCAGCATCCAGCACAAACCTCACGTCTCCCTGGTCACAGAACAGGGCAAGGGGTGTCGCACAGCCCTGGCCCACTTTTAGCTTTTCCAGCATGGCATTTTCATCAGCAAATCGTAGGTTTCCGCTTCCAACACCCAGGGTTTTAGCCAGATCGTTTAAATTGACTTGTCTGTCATGCAAAACGCTCACCAGCCAGAACCCTTTCTTCTTTTTGTCTTTAAGAAACAGGTTTTTACTGTGACCTCCTTTCATGTGTTGGACGTGGGGCATCATTTCTTCAACAGTGAACACCTGGAAAATGTATCAGGGTAGCGTGAGACTCTTATTTCCATTACTTCTAGTCACGTACTGGCAGGTATCTTTTGTTACCTACTTCGAAAATCCTGTATGTTATACTCAGCCTCAAAACTGTACCCTCTTATGAAGAAATTTTAAAAGAACACAAATAAAAGGTGACATACTGCTCCTGCACACTTTCCGAATCATTTCTGTCGCATGAATACAGCACGATCACACTTTAAAAACGCAACAAGGCAGCCCTAACAGCACTCCCGTTTGGAGATCCACCACAGGCAGATGGGAATGATGTGGTGCGTGCACTTTTAACTGGGAGCGTGAAAAAGTTTGGAAAGCATCCTAGATGCTGGTAACTTCATGGTCAAGAAGCGGATGGACTGCAGCTCCTGAAACTGCCGAGGAACTGGAGGGGAAAAGGGGCATCTGTGGGACAGAAACACAGCAAACAAACCAGCGGCTGCGCTCAAAACGGCTTTTAAAAAACCCGGAAACATTCTGCCAGGTCCAGCGTCTGTAGGTCCGTTTGGCGAGCAATTCCATATTGATAGTTAATTGCGCTAAAAAAACCCTAAAACACGTACAGGTCCTAAAACTGCCCCGCAGCCTGCTCCGCCCTGTTCGTACGTAGCATTTTATTTCCGGATTTAAAAAGGACCCGGCGGATGCCACGAGGGAGCGCGGCCGGACTCTGCCGCCGCAGCCCGCTCGGTG
>NW_009648550.1:2167363-2169220 GCF_000708025.1 Charadrius vociferus | reverse complement strand
GCTGTCGCCTCAAGATGGCGGCGGTCACGTCCCTGGGGGTGGAGCGGGCGCTGAACGAGGTCCGTGAGGAGTTTGTGAACATGAAGTGAGCTGTAAATTGAATGCATTCGCGGTACGTTTTGATAAGAAAAAAACCCCAACCCTAAGCTCCAGAGCTGGACACGTGGAGTTTCTTAACACAATGTTTTTCCTTGTCAAATAGGGCCATTTGGATAATACATTGCTTTGACATACACCAGATTTTCGCATCTAATGTGAAGTCTACTTGGTTCAAATATTGGTTTCAAAACAGGTATTTGTCTCAAATACATACCTATTAAATTTTTCGTACACGTGCTTCCTGTAATTTCAGGCGCTATCTTGTTGCCTGTATGCAGTTTTGCTGAAAATGTTGCGGCTAAGTAAGGAAGTCAAGAAAAGTCCAAAACTAGAAAAATCAAAATAAGGTAAACTATTTAGTTAGTGGTACGCACTAAAAAAATGAGAACTGCATAATCGAATGGGTCTTTTTTAAAGGCAACCAATAATAGTCACGAATTGCAACCAAGGGACAAAGCCAAGTGTTAACGGCCACATAATTAAGCGGAAAATATTCCAGCAACCCAAACCTTCATCCTGACATGTGACATCTGAAAATATTTGTTTTCAGTTTGGCCTTCAGAAAAACAAGCAACCTATAATAAAGCTTTAAATTGAACCAGTATGAATCTGTGGTTAAGAGACATGTGGCTATAATACGATCCCACGCTAATTCCCAGAGCAGTACAGCAGCGCACACGGTTTCCAGGCAGCATCCAAGGGAACATTGACTCAAAACGCAAAAAGCAGTGACTGCTTTGCATGCTAAATTTATCTTCCAGATAAAACGTTTCCCAGGTCGACCCCAGGGGGAACATACCATCCCGTGGGGTGAAGGACGGGGTGTGGGCAGCACGGTGGGGTCTGCAATGGCTTTCTGCCCGGTTCGTCCCTCTGTGCAGGAACACAGGCTGCGTTTAATGCCCTTTGTACAACCTCTGGTATTTAAGCTTTGCCTTTTTTTTTTTTTTTTTTTTTACTGTGTTTATTTTTGAGATTATTTTTCCCATTTTACCTGTGGAGAAATGCTGGAGGGCCTTGTGTGTTTTAAGATACCGGTTAGTTCCTGGTGCATTCATCAGCAGATGGTGCCTTCAAAATACAGGACATGTTTTTTTGGTCAACACTGCACAAATGACCAAATACTTGCCGAAGCGAGATACTGAGGGCAGCAAAACACGTAGCTACCGCCTATTGTGAGCATGTCGAAAACCACCCATTTGAACTACCGCCAAGTCCCACATTACAGGCAAAGTGTGTGCAATACACATCTCAAACACGCGCAGAGAAAATTGCGGTTATGACTCCTAACACGCAATTTGCAGCCGCCTGATGGAGGTGGCCATGGAAGTAGCGCTGTCCCAAGCAGACCCCAAAGCTAAAGGATATCACAGGGTGTAATTTGGGACTACCTCTGTGTTTTACAAATGGCATTGACAAAGGTACATTAAGGATTTAAAGCAAAAAAACTTACAGAGCTTCCTCTTAGATTTTTTTTCCTAGTCTATTAAGTGATATTATTTTAGAGATGCCAAATTAAGAGAGAGCTTTAAAAAAACCCCAGCCATGTTAAAGCTTTAGATTGGAGGTGGGTGGGAGGACACTGCAAAGAAAAGCGACTGTCTCCTGGTAAACAGGAAAAAAACACATGTGAGTGTGTTTGTATATACCAAAAAAAAAAAATACTCCCGAACACTAGGATGATGGTAAAACAGCTCAGAGGAAGCCATCCCGCCCTGTGTGGCGGTTTCCCGCCTCTTGTGAGGGGAGGCCCCGCCC
>NW_009648550.1:2153155-2167181 GCF_000708025.1 Charadrius vociferus | reverse complement strand
AGGTGAGGCTGTTTCTGAGGCAGCTGTCGGTGTTCGCGCCCCCGGCGGTGAGCGCGGTTGGGTTTGCAGCAGTAGCCAAAACGATGAGCGTAAGAGCAGTACGAGTGAAGAGGGGTGCGCCGGTGCCGGCCAGTGGTGACCCCCGGGCCCCGAGAGCCAGCAGCGGTGTCTTTGCAGTTAGCAACCTCGCGTGGGTTTCTCCTCCCTGAGCTTGTCCAGTCTCGCCGTGACCTTATGTTAGCTTTCGGTGTGTGGAACGTCTTGGGGCACCTGCTGAGGATTCCCTTGCTTTTACCGATTCTACCCGTTTAAAGTTTTCTGTAGTGGGGGGAAAAAAAAAAAAAAGTAAGTTGTTTTTGGTTGGTTACTTTATGATCTGCTCACTTCCTGCAGGTATCCGGATACAAAAGAATTTTTAAAGGGGCCGCAGGCATTCTGAGAGGAATTGATAGCATTTCACTCATTTGGAGCTGCTTGGAAGATGGTACAAAGCCACCTTTGAGAGAAGACGTAGAAGGTACAGAGAATGGCATCACTGAGCAGAAGGACAAAATAGGCAACTCTAAACAAGAAGAGAAGTTTGAATAGGAGACACTTGTACTGGATAGTTACCAAAATGACTCAAAGTTAGGATGGTTAAAACAAGATGTGAGATGAATTGACAGAAGCGTCTTGGAAAGCTTATTTGCTGAGCCAGGGCTTAGCCTTAAAGGATGTCTCTGTCCATGTAACAATACTGATATTACTACAGTGCTACAGTCTTTTAGTGGTGGTATGTGCTTATGTAAGCAGCATTTTGCAAATGTGTTTTACTGGCTTAGAGAGAGGTAGGTTGGACCTGGATAACTTACCAGTATAGCACAAGGAGTGCAAATGTCTCTTTCGTTCTAGGTAGTGTCAAAGAACCTGAAATGGGGACTTTAGAAGTTTATATTAAAGATCAGGAGATAAGTGAAAGATTTATAAGCTGGGGTGATGTTAGTAGATCTGTGTGTCTGCAGTGGGGAAAGGTGAAGCACTTAAGGAAACGGAAAAAGTGGAACAGTTACTAAATAGTTGAACTTCTTCATTAAAAAGCCCGTTTTGAAACAATAACATTTGTGCCTTGTGTTCCCGTCTGTGTTATCATATGAAAGAGTATCTTTCAGCTTTGAGACTGATTTCAATGTGTCCTTTGTGTTTTCAGTGAGGAAATGAATCGAGGGTTGATACTAAGGTTTGAAAATCTGGTCCAGTTACGTGGTGCTTGCCGGCAGCTGCGTACTCTCTCCTACAGAAAAGTTAACAGAGCACAATGGAAGCCTGTGCAGTTATCTGCGCATCCCATGTGGTCCGTTCTGTATCCACAGCTCTGGCAAAAAGACAAAGTAATCAGTATTGCCTTATCACAACACAGACATCTAGCTACAAAGGAGGTAATTAACAAAATCCAATAATCTCTGGGTTTCTGTGAAATTTCAAAGTACAACAGCTCAGTTTGAGCATTTTAATTACAAAAAAAAAAAAGCTTTATTAATGAATATAGAGAAGTTGTTACAAATTTATAAGACATACTTAATGTATGACTGTATTGTGACTCCCTCTCAACTACTGACTTAAAGAGCTTATACCAGCAGGATCATGAATCTTGCAGAGGCAGGAGGAATTATTACAAACAAAAATGAAAATTATTGAGTTGATTTTTTTTTCCCTCATGAACAATTAAAAATGGAAAAAGATTAAGTGTAGTATGCTATACATTTTATATATCCACTATGATGTGTTAAGTCATTCATTTATTGTAATTCATTAGTATTGTAGTAAAAAAAGATGTGTTTACATCACATGGCTTGAGACCATTGTCTTTTTAATGTTGTTTTTATTATTTCTTAGTTTATGCCAGCTATGTGTTCCTATATACATGTCTAATTCCATGTAGGAGACAAAAAAGAAGAGAAAGAAGATACCGCTGACAAGAGGTGAAGTGGAGATAAGGCAGAAGATGACTATTGAGGAACTTGCACGAGCTATGGGTAAAGACATAGGTGAGAGCCTGCTCTGTTGTTTGAGATTGAATGAAACACAACAGTTAAAATCTGTTATGCCACTTTCATGAGTGGTAAAGGCAAAGATGTCTATGGTGGCGTGAGACAGTGGTTGCTAATCCCTCCCTTAGCAAGGTAGATTGTACCCATACCAAAGAAAATATTAGTAGACACAGTGGCAGACTAAAGAGAAAAAAGTTGGACCATCTAAATTAGCAGGCAAGACACTTTAATGTGAAGAAGTCAGGACTCCCTTCCATCTCCAGTGGAGGGGCTTCAGATCCACGTAGGCTGCTCTTTTAGCACTTGGGGAACACAGTCATAATTATTCTGGAAGGACAAAAGTTGCACCTTAGTTTGTTGGAGCTGGACCCCTGTGGCTAAAGAGAGAAGGCGCAAAAGAGCTTCAGACTGTAATCCAACCCTTAGATATTTACCTGGGAGCAGGAATCCTGGATTCAGGAGCAATATATATTTCATTAAAACAGTCATTTAATTAACTGGGAGCAGGCAGGACTTGTCTGGAAATGCTCCCCTTCTTAGGTGATTGCCCTGACAACTGGTTTACAGAAGCAGGCTTGTGCTTTTAATCGCATGGACCATTCCTGGTTGTATAGTGGCTCATCTTGACCAGTTTTCAGTGATGTTTTAAGGGGGTTATTAGCATGTCTTGACTATTGACATATGAAATAATTTCATACCTGTATAATACCAACATCCAATCTCTTTTTATCCAGCTGGGTGCTTTTTCTGGCAAACTTCCCTCTCAGCAATGAGGAGAGAAGCAGAAATGTCTGTCATGTCTTGCTGTGCGTTTCTGAGATAGATTTGTAATGGTACTTAGGTCAATGTGTAGCAATTTGTGACTACTTCAGTATGTTCTGTATTTCTACTGCCAAATAAAGTGGCATATGAACTGATTTATCAAATGTCCTTCCTCCTTGATTCGCTTCTTGGCTATTTGGTTTAGATGAGTTTCAGTTGTTTTGTTAATGGGAAAATAGGCTATGAAAGACCAAGTGAAAAATAAGATTGTAGCATCTAATGAAGCAGTTATTTTCAGTAAACTTTTCTGAATCAAGTTCTCTGCAAGTATGTACTGTAACAGAAACTTTTAGATAAATCTAACTAAAGCAAAAATGCTTGGTGAATGCAACTTATTAGCATAATATAAACTGCTAATGAAAAAGTCTTAAACTGTATGAAATATAGGGGTTGGGGTTGTTTTTTTTTTTTTTTTGTTTCACATGTTTTTGTGGATGTAATTGTTAAATGCCTTTGTCTTTTATTCAGATCATATTTATGAAGCGCTGCTATACACAGACATTGACCTTGATTCACTAGAACCAGATTCCATCTTACATGAAGACCATATCAAGCTAGTTGTTAAAAAATCAGGAATGAAGTATAAATCAGCAAAACTGAAAGAGGAAAAAGAAAGAGAAAACACAGATGCTGTGAAAAGGTAAACTGTGAACTGTTCTTTTTGGCTCTCTTTATCCTATTTGTCTCTGCCAGTGTTTTTCATATACTGTGTTTTCTTTGTTCTGGTGGTGTGTTGATAATACCTGATATAGTTACATTCTGATAATATTTAAAAGGTAAAGTTTACTATTTTGATTTCTTTGGCCATAAAACTGCTACTCTGATGTGGTTTGGTTTAGGTGAGCTTTTTCTATGCTGTTTTCTGAAGAAAAGCTAATTCTTCTTTGATAGGCTGAATTGCTATATTAACTGATGCAGCAGTAAAACTGGGTACGAAGAAGGCTAACGGTGTGGTGTAGCTAGGGTTTGTGATTGCAGTGGGGAGAAGCTAGGCTCACCTGTTCGCCACCGAGTTCTGATAAATGGCTCTTCATTAGCCATAGTGGCCACACATATCACTCAGTGAACTTTTTTGGTATTTACAAAACATGTTTTTGCTTTAATTGTAGGCCTCCCGCAGACCCAGCAGTACTAACTCCACGGCCCCCCGTTGTTACTATCTTGGGTCACGTTGATCATGGGAAAACGACCTTACTTGACAGTCTACGAAAAACTCAAGTGGCATCAATGGAAGCAGGAGGCATTACACAACACATTGGTGCTTTTCTTGGTATGGCTCAAGTGTACGTGCATGTGTATTAAGCAGTTGCCTCTCCGTCTTACATAATGGGCTGACTCGCTGCCAGTTTATTGGGGAAAAATGTTGCGACATAAACAGTTTATATGTAAGCAGTGAAAAAGGAAATCATAACTTGTGATAACTGTCATAACTGTGTGGATGGAACTTTGAAGGGGACTGTCTGCGCAGTTGAAATTATATTTAGTAGACTATTTTGGATTATGAAAGATCCCAGGATGCTCTCTTTCTTTCCTGAGGAGTTAAAAACTCCTTTGACCTCCATGCTAACAGTTATTTGTCGGCCTAACATATGTCATTATTATTAAAAAAAGTTCTTAAAGGAGTGATGCTTGATTTACAATAGGTCAAATAAAGCTATGTGAAATGCTGATTTTAAAATGTACTGCATACGTTTGTTCACAGTGCATTTGCCTTCTGGGGAAAAGATAACTTTTCTTGATACTCCTGGACATGCAGCTTTCTCAGCCATGAGAGCAAGAGGTACCCATGTTACTGACATTGTCATACTGGTTGTAGCAGCAGAAGATGGAGTGATGCAACAAACTATAGAATCCATTCAACATGCTAAAAACGCAGGAGGTATGGTGTTTAACTTGTTAATATGACATTTTGAAGTGAGTGGCAAGCCCAGTACACAAAGTTAATAGACAAGGTGTGTGTTACTGTGTGGTTCAAATAATGAGCACTTTGCAAACGTTTATTTACCTCTCAAAAGAAACTCCTTGAACTGGAATCCACAGAACTTGAGAAATAACTGTTGTAGTCCCGTTCCTTCTCCCCTGGAAAGGTGTTTGAAAATACACTGAACGTTGCAGTAATTCATAAAGATATTAAAATACTAATATTTTTGCAGGACTTGCAGGTTTGTGAGAAAAACACTCATAGGTGGTGGTGGTGGGGCTTTTTTTTTTTTTTTTTTTTTTTCCTTCCCTTCCCTACTAGGATAACTCCTCCAGCTTACTCATGGTAGCTCAGATCTCAAGGGCTGTTCAATAGGCACCATGTGAGATGATTTATTCTAAGTGGTCATAACCTGCTCTAACCTTTTACTGCAATTGCGCTAGTAGTAGCAAGTTTTGGTTAGGTTGGTGATGAGGTTTTTTGTTCTCTTTTAAGTTCCCCTTATCCTCGCCATTAATAAATGTGACAAACCTGAAGCAGATCCTGAAAGAGTAAAGAAAGAATTGCTGGCTCACGATGTGGTCTGTGAAGAGTTTGGGGGTGATGTTCAAGCTGTAAATATTTCTGCACTCAAGGTAAAGCTATGGTGGAAAAAATGATGGTGTTCATGGGCATCTAATACGTGCATACAGCTGCATTTTTATTTGGAAAATAAAATGCTTATCTTCCTGGTATTTGACACTTTACCGTGAGCTAAGTGCTGCTGGTTCTCGCCAGAATTAATTGAAACATGCTCCTGTCATATTTTAGGCTCAGACCTCCAGTGAGCAGTAGTATCTCATTTTATTTCTGGAAATTTGGTGGATATTTCATCCTAAATGCTGTTTCCTCGTATATTTGCTCATTGTATGAAATTAGCGCAAAGTTGAAGTTGGTGATAATGCTATACATGAAGAGAAAAATTCAAACAAGGGTAAATGTTTTCCTAACACATGCCTAATCACAGGAACATAGTTTTTTAGTGGTCTTACAAGATTTACTGTGTTATGCTTGCAAACAACTGATAGCTAAAAACTGAACTAAAATCTGAACTTCAGTTTTGTGATGGCCACAGCAGCTTTGTCCCAACTGATGCAGCAATATCTTAGCCTTATTGCTGTCTTTCTAAATGCATTCCAAGTAATTTTTTTAAATTTGAGGCAAGTTCAAGACCTTTTAAAGTCATGCCCTTACACTTTAAAATAGGCATACATAAAAACGGCTTCTCCTTTCACCTCTGTAGCACGTGCTGTTGCCCTAATTCCTGTAAATCTGGATCTGCTGACTGACAGCTATCTCATTGTATCTGTTTTCAAAAATAAAATGTAATTGGAACAAAGGAAGAAAAAAAAAAAAAAGACAGACCAACAGTTTTGTTTCTTTGATGTCCTGGAGTCTTGACTAGGTGGTAGATGTTACCAAGTTTCAATAGGGCTGTTTAGGTGTTTTGTTTGGTTGGGTTTTTTTAACTTGCGTTCCTAATATACTTGTAGCAGAATATTGCAAGTTTTTTTTCTGCATCCTTAACTTGGATGCTATGAACAGAGAAGCAAGGAAACTGTCCTTCCTAATGTTTCATGCATTCTGGACCAGCTGTGCAGCAGTCTTAAGTGCCATCTTGCCTTGAAGGCAAAGGGATCTGTACTGTTGGACTGTGTTGCATTGTTAGAAGCTCTGAATTAAATGGGAGAATTTGGCACCAAGATTTCAACTTCTGATCTTACTTAGATTGGGCACTTCCTTTATTTTTTTTGTGTGTGTGTGTGTGTATGGTTTTATACAGGGTGAAAACCTGATGGTTTTAGCAGAAGCAACTGTTGCTTTAGCAGAGATGTTAGAACTGAAGGCGGATTCCACAGGTCTGGTAGAGGGGACCGTAATTGAGTCTCGCAAAGACAAAGGGAAAGGGTAAGTGATCTGCTGCCTTTACAACTTTAATGAAGCAATTTGTAACAATGCAGAGATACTGTTCAGGTGGTTTGTACCTCAATATTTGTGTTTAACATTGACCTTGTTGTTAGATAAAACTGTAACAGTTTCTTTGCAGTGTTTGTAACTAAAGCATTGAAATGTTATTCTACAGCATGATAGCTAGAAAAAGAAGTTATAAACTTGATAGGGCAAAATTAATCATATCACTGAAATAATAGTCTGTAAGCATGGGAAATAGTTTAAAATGCTAGAACAGATGTATTTTTTAAAATGTCATTAAAAAGTAGGAATGATGAAGTTGATAGTCATAATATAACACACATACAGTTTTTGGCAAATTGTGTGTAATGACATTTTATTCTTTAAAATATTTCAGTCCTTTTGCAGGTTCTCTGTAAACAAGATGTATTCTGTCCTCTTTAAAAATGAATTGAATTCTAGAAAGTTGTTAGGGTTTGGGGTTATTCTGGGAGAGGGGGATCACTTAATGTGTTAAATCAGTCTGCTGATTTCACAAATGCCAAGCTTTGTATTGATCTGCAGAAACAAAAAGAGTACAGTACAGGTTTTGGGCTTTTTGCAAGTTACTTTAAAATTTTGTTAGAGTGCTAATAAAATGTGTCACAGGAATATTCTGCCTGTGATTGTTCACAAGTACGGTCTGTTTTGTGTTTGCTTATCTACTCTAACTGTGAAAATGGGGAGAAGAGTCACTCTGATTTTGAGTGTTATTTTTTTCCTCTGCTCTTCACTAGTCCAGTTACCACAGCCATCATCCAAAGAGGAACTCTGAGAAAAGGCTGTGTTCTGGTTGCAGGGAAGACCTGGGCAAAAGTGCGTTTCATGTTTGATGAGAACGGCAAAGCTGTAGATGCAGCCTCTCCAGGCATCCCGGTGGAAATCATGGGCTGGAAGGAAGTCCCTTCAGCTGGAGATGAAATCCTTGAAGTGGAGTCTGAGGTACGGAAGGAACTGTTTAGTGGAAAACCTGTCCTGCAGTATGGTGGATGGGTAGGAGCTGAGTCAAAAATAAGTGATAGCTTTCATTCTCAATAACCTGGATAATCTGATGAAAGATGAAGGCTGAGCATGGGTATTAAGAGACCTGAGCTAGGTGTTTTGTAAGAGGGATGAAGATTGTGATATTGCCTCCTTATTTTCCACTGCCCCCATCTCTCCTGCCAGACTGTCCTCTCCTCATCTCCATACATCCAGATTAACCTGCTTTACAGTCACATGAAGAAAGCAGGCTGCCTCTGGAATTAAAGATGTGTCACCTTTGGTTTATGTTTTTGCTTCTCATGGTCATCCTGTCTTCCTCCATGCTTTGATTGCAATGACTGCCGTCCTGAATGGCTTCTGCTGGGGTAGTCTGGGATATGTTCTAATGTGTTCCCTTTCTAAAAGCACAGAAGACTTTTCTCTTTTATATGATCACACTATCACCCTACCTGGAGAACAGTCTAGTACTTAATGATGTTAGTGTTTTAATTTTAGAATGAGAGAACTAGTTTTTGACAAAATAATACGCATAAAATATAGCTTGAAGTAGGTGGTGTGAGAGCTGGACAAATACCATGTGAAAGAATGAACAATAATTTATTCCCTTCTGCCGTGCAGAGATGCTGTAAAAATCAGCCTTGAGTCATGTTATTGTAGCCCAGGGAGGAAGTTTTTGTGCTTGTTCTCTGCCATCCCTGCAGCAAAATGTATTGTTAAATGTGAAAGAAAATGAATGAGCCTGTAGAAAAGATGCAAAAGGATGAAACTGCATTAATGTGGAGTTTTCCAGCGCAGCACTTTGAAAGGTAATGTTTCTGTCTCTTCCTGCCAGCAAAGGGCGCATGAAGTTGTGGCTTGGAGAACCTATGTGGAACAACAGGAGAGGATAAAAAGGGATGTGGAAGTTATTGAAGCAAAGCAAAAGGAACACAGGATGGAATATGAGAAGAAGCAAGAGAAGCTAGCCCATCTCACCTGGAGACAGAAGAAGGCGGTGCTGTACAAGGCCAATAAGCATCTAATGTTTTCCAAGCCTAAAGAGAGAACAGAGATGGACAAAAATGTGCTATCGGTAATTGTTAAAGGTGCTGTCCTATTCTGTTTACTGCTCCATTGTTTTTGTGCTTCTCAAATGCTTAGTCTGAAGCATAGCTCTAAGCTATTAACAAAATTCCTGTTACCACAAGTTTGGTCAGTTTAAAACTGAACGGATTATTGAGCTTCTCTCAGTAGGAGGGGGGGCTTCAGAAAACATCCAGTGGTCAGAAGGACGCGCTTCCATCAGGGCGAGAGCAATGGGAAAATTTAGGAGCCCACCACCTTTGCCCAGGAACTTCCGAGTAAAACCATATAAGTGCCTCTCTCTATATATAAATTAAAAACATATATAAATAAAAAAAATAAAATACAAGTTATATGAGCAGCAGTACTTCATCAGCAAAATGGAGGACAAGAATGTGTTAGTTAAAGTGGGACAGGAGGAACTTGGTTAACACATTTAGCGATGTATAAGCAGTGACGGTAGTAGCTGAAAAACCATGCAAACTTGACCTGAAGATGACAGCAGATGTGGAGCTTCTGCTCCTATTTATTCAGTTCATTTTTGGAATTAATAGACTTGTTAGATGTGTTTTAACATATCACTGAAAATACAGTAAGAGCAATAGGTGTCAAAAGACTCTATGTTGCACTGTGTAGAGTTGCCATTCCCTTAGTTCTGCTTCAGTGTTTTTTTGATGTATACAAGGTCAGCAGTACTTCCCATTTATACATGCAGGTGATGTGGATGGATCTGTTGAAGCTATTCTGAACATTCTGGACAGCTATGATGCTGATGATGAATGTAAATTGGATATCATTCATTTTGGAATGGGAGATATCAGTGAAACTGATATAAGTCTTGCTGAAGCGTTTAATGGTGAGTGTGTGTTTAAGAATCAGTTTACAATTAGTACAAACTCTTTATTAAAATGGGTAGGTCTCACTCTGGTTTTGTTTTCTCAAAAATAATTAGCAGCATCAATAAGGTAAACTTACACATATCTTAACAATATTTCCTTTAACATCAAAGAGTAATGTAGGTGGGGAAGGCTAGAAATCTTATGAAAATTGAAGGACTCTGACAAGCTGTTGCCAGTAGTTGAATTGTTAAGGTTAACACTGGCTCTTCGCTCAGGTTGCTTTATGATGCTCAAACACGGCAAAGCTAGAAAAGTAGAGTACAAAAGTATTTCCTTTTCCTCAGGGAGGTAATTGGAAGGACTGTGTCAGTAGTTGTTCCCTTTCATACACTATAATTCTCACCTGCTGTAGAGGGACCAGCCATAGTCCAGTTAGATAAGATTTCACTCCCAGCTTCATTTGGACAACTAAGCTGTTTTTGCAGCCCCAAAATGGGAGGTCCTTGTCCCTTTACAAGCCCTGGTGAGCTGAGTGTAAGCTCAGTTAGTTTCTGCCTTGATACCTCCAGTTCTGTCATCAGGGGGCTTTCTATGAGAGCTTTTCTGAGCCATTTGTTTTGATACAAGGTTCGTAGCAGTTCATGTGCAATGGTGGGAGAAGTAAATGGTCCCTCCTTAAAAGGGAGAGAGGAGTAAAATACTGTTTGTTGTATTGCTGATTGCTAGTTCTAGCCTGTGCTGCAAATTCAGCATTACAAAATAGACACAGCAGATGCTTCCACTTAAAGAGTGATCTCTTGTAGTCATCACTTGCTTATTATTGATCAGGTGTTGTATTTGGATTCAGTGTGAAAGCCAATGAAAGTATTAAACAGCTGGCTGCTAAAAAGGGAATAAAAATTAAACTTCACAATATCATCTACAAACTTATTGAAGACTTGAAAGATGAACTAAATAGCAGACTACCCCCATCTGTGGCAGAGAATACAATAGGTGAGTTTTCATTGACCATTAATTTTTTGCTTTGCAATGTGGCACTAAGTTTATTCTCCAATGAAGTGTTTAGATTGTATCAAATATTTGATACTTTGTAGCTGCTTTTCTGTTTTGCTATAAAGCTTGTTAAGTGGAAGGGTATAGCTTTCTTATACTTATTGCCAGTTTGTTATTCTCATGTACTGCATACAGCTTTACTTTTTTCTTTTAGGGGAAGCTTCTGTTCTTGATGTCTTCTCTGTAACAGTAGGAAAAAACAAAATTCCAGTAGCTGGATGCAGAGTACAGAAGGGGCTACTAGACAAAAAAATGAAATTCAAGTTAATCCGTCATGGGGATGTTATTTGGAAAGGTAAGTGTAACTGCCACAAACCGTATTTACATTAAGTATTAGACGCTGCTAGTTCCCTGTGAAGTTAGTGTGAAACGTACACATCTGATTGCAGGGCAATCCCATATGCTATTTAGGATGGAGTTGCTCCAAGTAGAGAAAAGCTGCAAAATGCCACTGTACTACTATCCAGACCTTTTTCTAGCCGCCAACTCTGGTAGGAAAGCAGTAGCATCACAGGATTTACCTGCTGAAAAAGACTGATGTCTGACTTTCATGAGCTGCAAATGCTCACAAGCCCTACGTTTTCTTGCTTTCATTTTGTAGCTACAAGGTGAAACATTAATTCTGTAACATCAAACCACCACACTCATGCTCTGATGTTAGTGGGTGGTCTTTCTTTGACATACTTTCTCTTTGTAGGATCTTTATCATCACTGAAGCATCATAAAGATGATGTCCAGGTAATAAAAACGGGTATGGATTGTGGACTGAGTTTGGACAAGTGTATAGAATTCAATATTGGAGATGAACTTATCTGTTATGAAGAAAAAGAAGTTCAACAGACAACTTCCTGGGATCCAGGATTTTAAAATATATTTGAATACATTAACATTAAAGGACATGTATTATTCCTGGCTGGCCTTTAACTCTTAACATTAAATGAACTTTCAGAGATTCACATGGTTTCTTTACATGTTTATAAAACAACGTTCTGCTTTTAGATCTTGTCAAGCAACCAGCTTACCTCATTGGATAAACTACAACAATTAATTATAAGCACTTCAAGTGTGTAAAACCATCACAGTATAAATATTTCTGATGACTGTCTATTGGTTCAAAACTAGCTGAGCTATCCTATTTCTCCATCAGTGCTGCTATACAATTTTCCAGTATGCAGTCTGCATGTTGTTAGCAGAACTCTATTAATCTTTTCTCCAGCATTGACCCACTTGGAGACCTGACTTTGGACCTCTCGATCTTTTATTTTTCCAGATTAGAATTACTGTACTGTCTACTCCTCTCATGTTTGAAGAGACCACTTCTAAAGTTAGCTAGGACGTTGGTTTTTTCTTTTCCTCTGCCATTGCTACCCATTATCTCTATCAAAGGAGACTTAACTAACCACAGCCACTCTTTAAAAGAAGCTGCTGCTTCAGTTCTAGAGTGGAAGTATTTCATCCTAGTTGGCAGTCAGCATCCCAAGTTTCACAGATTCTTCTTGCTTATCAACAAGAGAGGAAATAGCAGAAATGAATCCTTAAACCGTACAGAACTTCAGATTTTTATTGTCTAGTACATTTACTTGTCTTCTGGTTTATTGAAGCAGTATGTCAGACAGCATTTGCCACAATAGTGTCTGTCGAAGTGACTAGCCATGAAGACTCCTGCTCCACACTCCTCAGAGGGGCACTCTCGGCGCAGACGACTGATCTTGCCGTTCTCATCCACCTGGGAAGGGCAAAGAAGCAACATGTCATATATACTCATGACCTTTTAGTACCGATGATAATTTCGAGTATTTTTCTTTGGCAAAGTACTTTTTGTGATAAGTTACTGCATGAAACTTCTTGAAGTGAAGTTCAGAAGTGCCCAACTGCAACAGTCACGTTGTCTTCTATTTAACAGGGGGGATACTTGCAAATAGAAGGACTTAAAATATGCCAGGCTACATGCAGACTAGTTACAGGCTACATGTCCTTCCTGGTAAGAGCTAAGTTTTCATCAAGTTTCACCTAAAGTTAGTTCTACATACCTTGTAGTACTTAAGCACTGCAAGCTTAACCTTCTTTCTCTTATGCTTGTTCTTCTTGGGAGTAGTGTAAGACTTCTTCTTTCTTTTCTTGGCACCACCACGAAGTCTCAGCACAAGGTGAAGAGTTGATTCCTATTTGTAAAGCACATGAAATAGACTCAAAATGCTTTCTCAAGACAAGAGCAGCATTTAAGCTGGCTTTTCCTTTTATTTACAGAAAGTAGATCTCGAGCTCCAGGCAACTAGGAAAACTCTAAAAGGACTTTTCGTTCTTAAGTCTACAAATGAACAGGCTCTGGAGAACAGTGGGCTGGTGCATCCCAGACCTCAAAAGGTTCAATTATTATAAAATCTGTTGTGACTATATTCCTCAATTCTAACTGCAATTGCAGAATCGTTTCATGATGTAACTAAGTCAAACTGACAGCTATTTGTTGCTCCTCCTTTCTTGTGGCACTTGCTGGCCTCACTGCCAGTGAAGTGAGCAGGAGCTTTTCACATTAGCCCCCTAAAGGCAGCTCACCACAGAGGGCCAGGGCTGACGGAAGGGAAGTACTGGAAGTGGAAGCTGTTAGAAACATTTTCTTCTGACCTGAAACTATAGGCTGGGCTGCACCAACTGTCTGTTCTAGTCCTAGCATCAGCCAGAAGTGCTGCTCAACCCTAAATCAACTGATTTGGTTGAATCCGTTTGAAGCATTTCTTGGGCTCAGCAGCAAAGGTCAGTCTGCTCTGATATAATACCAGCTAGTTGGTACTACAACACCCCGTTCAGCTCTTCCTACTCACTTTTTGAATATTGTAGTCAGACAGCGTGCGTCCATCTTCTAGCTGCTTACCAGCAAAAATAAGTCGCTGCTGATCAGGAGGAATGCCTAATAGTGACGTAAATGAAGATGCAATGAGGAATGTGAACTATGAAATTCTATAATAAAACAATAGCTTGCTGCAGACAATCACATCTGCATAAAATACGTATCAGTCCAACCGAGAAAAGAATAATGAATGCATATTGACCTTACCTTCCTTATCCTGGATCTTAGCTTTCACATTTTCTATAGTATCAGAAGGCTCAACCTATTGTGAAACAAAACAATGGAGTCAAAACGCACTTTGCCTTTTAATTTGCCCAGAAAAGCAGAAGAACCGTGAGGAGCCGCAGAGGCATCACCTATGCTGTCCCGGCCATTTCGGCCCCACCGCGGGGCAGCCAGCTCGGGCCAGGCCCGCGGCAGGGCCCGCTTTTCTCCGTGCATCCGACATTTCGGTGCACCAGAAGGCCCCGCTCGGCCCGGCCCG
>NW_009648550.1:2096484-2152328 GCF_000708025.1 Charadrius vociferus | reverse complement strand
GGTGTTTCAGGTCGCCGTGTCTCCACGGGTCTGCGCTGCAGCGTGAAATCCTAGAAATGGGTGCCTTCGCCTCGGTCCAGCCCTGTGGAGGCAGCTTAAAAACGTGCTACAGCGCCCTGGGGGTTCCCCGACATCGATGCCCGGGTTGTAGGGCAAACATTTTTAAGAATTAGAAAAGCCATAGGTAAGTTAGGAATAGAGGAGTGCCGAGAGTCACGTTTGGAAATTACGCACTGAGGGTAGTTTGGAAATTACTTGTTAGGTGGTTTTATGCTTATAAATTGAGAATGTGAAGGGTTAAGGGGTTAAAGTCTCCATTCTGACTTGCTTGAATACATGAGTATCAGCTGATGCTGTTTTGACAATTTCAACTCTTGTCGGTGTTGGTCTGAGGCGGTTGTTGAACAAAGGAGGAAGAGGTTTAGACTTTGTAAGAAAGGTGCAAGGTCGCTATGCCAAACCATCTCATGGGAGCAGAGACACGTTCTGTCCTCCCTTCCACCCTTTTTGAGAAGGACAGGAGATTTCTGGAGAGTGTACGAACATATATATTGACAGAAACTGAGAAAGCGGGTTGTGCTGAGCAAGGATCATCTGAGGAGTGTTACATTATCTACAGTAATGCGTTTGACATGCAAAATATTTCTCAGGTAAATGAGCAACGAACAATAATTAATCAGTGGTTTGCTGTTGCTTTGCCTTCTGGGGAAAAAGGGTATAAGCAGACCAATTGTGACCTGCTGGTGTAGTTACAGAAATCAAGAATTGGTATATTTTCAGGTGGGTTTTGTGCCCCTGTATACACTGCCGTCAAATAGAAGCCATTACAATGAATTCATACTACCAGAAGTTACGGTAGGGTTCGTGCTTGCTAACCACTTTTCTTAACTTTTGGGGAGTTTTGAAATGATAAAGCATTTTAAAGCTGTCCTAAAACAGGAAAAAGTCTACATGATTAAAAAGATCCATGATATACATCTGCTATGCCCAGTATTAGCATTATACACAGCCCCTGCTCCTTTGCTTTTCCACACCTGTAAATGCTAAGGATGTTTAGCGTTCATCTGGAGAAAGTATCTTTTATTACATGGCAATTGTTGCTGCAGCTGTCCAAAGAAGTGCGGATAGCCTTAGTTTTAATAATATCTGTGATTACCATTACTTGGTTTTGGGGCTTTTTTTTTAATTATATTAGAGCAGTGCTACGGAGCTTGCTCTGAGGAGTATTATTTTGTCTATTCATTTGATTTTAAACCTATCATGCTTATTAGAAAGTTCCAGAAAGTTGTTTTTCTGTTAATTCTCTCCGTATAAATATTGCATCCAAAAATACATTCACACATAATACAGTACGTTACTGCCTACAAGAATATCCTGACTTCAATCAGACAGGTATATAAGGCGTTTATTGCCAAATTCAAGAATGGCCAAAGGAATGCGATTATTTTTTCTTCATGGGAGATTAAAAGCTCTGGAATCTGAGTCCACAACTCTGTTATACTATAGAAAAAGAGCAATGGATCTTGAAGACAAGTAAATTATCTCTAATAATGTTTAAAGCAAAATATGTTGTTTTAATTAGGACATGAATAAATTAGTTGTTGCTGGCTTATCTCATTTATATCTTTTAAATGTTTTGATTCTTCTTTTATTTTTATATGGAAGCTGCTAATGGTTGTGTAGAACTTTGCTAACATACGGTGTTAGATTTCTGCTCTGCACATCCTGGTGCTGATTCTTATACAGTCAAACTTGAGGTGTAATCAGTAAAGGCTTTGCCTGCAGAAAAACTGGAGGATCAGGCTCAGAAGTTAAACACACACAGATTCTCTCCGCCTGTAAAAAGAGTATAGCCTCAAAGTGAGGCTATTGCATTGTGTAAATGCACTGTCTGAGGTTAAGAAATATGGAAAAATAGCTGAATTGCTCCCTTTTTCTCATTTACCGTCTGACATTGAGGAAGTATTGTTATGTAGCTGCATGTACGTAGCAGGATTCTCAACAGAGTCAGTTATCTTGCCATATGCATTCTGAAGTAGAATAATACAGGAAACTGGGGGGACAGGCTTTACTAAGAACAGCAGAACAGTATGACAGCAAGGCTACTCCAGCAACTTTCAGTACTGATATCCTTGCAACCCAATGAATAAAAAGAATGAAGTAACAGTTCCTGCTTTTTTTGTTGTTGTTGTTGGTTTGGGGTTTTTTTGTGTGTGTGTGGTTTTTCTTTTTTCTCTCCAAAATGAAAACTATTCAGAAGAATTCTGCAAAAATTAAAAATGTAATATTGGAAATTCATAACATAAGAAAGGTACCCTTGGAAACCTTTGACACCCCAGAGAAAACAGCACATCCTCTTATTGTCAGGTTATAAAAAAAAATAAAATGTCTTCATATAAATGTATCAGTTGATAAAGTTTGTGGTTGGTTGGTGTGTTTTTTTAAATGCTTTAACACTTTTAATTCTGATTTGCTTGTTGAGATAGTAATGTAGTTATCCTACACTGCCATATTTTATATTTCAGCTCTTGATGTCCCTAGTAAAATGGCTGAAGATTCACTTGAATATTTTGAAAGGTAAGAATAACATGGTTGTTGTGCTCTGCATTAGCAGTTTGCAGTATCATAGGTACTGTATCATACTGAATGCAGTCCTTCCAGGACATGTTCTTTTTGTGACCCTTTTGGTGTTCGTAAAAAGTGCTGGCGTGGCAGCCATGCACATTAAGTCAATTGCTTATCCATTTTCAGAGGTTCTTCTTTAGCCCTTTTCCTAAAGGGACTGAAATGGAAGAGACCAGCTGTTGAGGTGTTTCTGATTTGCTTATTTCTGTGTGTTGTGAAAACTGATAAGCTAATCTTAAATATGTTTCTATGCATACAGATGAAAATGTACAACTTGAGGGTTTTTCAAAAGTGTCCAGATGCCTGGAGGAAATTGGACATTAGATGCTTTTGAAAATCCCAGTAATGCAGCTGTCTCTACTTCTAGGTGCCTAGATCTCATTGCTAATATAATCCCTTGACATTAAGAATAGGAATTAGTTCATCAACTCATCTCATATACCCTGCTGTGTAACTGTTACGTAGAAATAACCCTCTCCTGTTTCTGGCCACTGGTTAATTGAATTAGTCCTTCCCAAATCACAGTCTTTTACAAGACATATATTAAAATATAGTTAATTTCTCTTTCCAGTTCATCCAGGATAACTGCCTCCTAGGTATCTCGAAGTCTTCATTATGGACACTCTCAAAAGCACTAGGTAGTAAGGCAGAAGAGATGTAACTGGCTGTGTGGAAACAAAATTGCTGCTTCATCCTGGAAAACAGCGTGAATATGTACTAGGTTTAATTAATGCATATTTTAAAGCTGTGTATTCTCAGTGTTTGGGCTTCTTGACTACATTGCTGTACCATAAGCCAACCATTTTATGTATGTATATGTGTATTTATTTAGTGTTTGTGTAACATATAATGTTCTGTATTTTTTTCTTCCTCTTTCATAGTTTCAGTGAATTACTTTCAAGTGGTCAGTATGATGCTGCAGCAGCGTACACAGTAAACTCTCCTAGGGGGAATTGTCTGTAGTGAAGAAGACCTGAAGTATCTTAAATGTAAGAATTTGTTAATTGTGTCCTTTCTTACAGGATTTTAGTTGATGTCAGTCTAGTCATTTCAGTGCTTAGGAGTTTGGGATTTATCAAACAAGAATTGTTTGTGTGGGTTTGAAGCTTATATTCCAAATTGAAGATAAGAAAAGCTGTAAGGCTTTATTTTTTTTTTTTTCCTCCTTTGTTCTACGTTAAGGACATGCCCTAAGAGGCAGAGAGGGAGGTAGCTAACTCACAACCATTGCTTTTCATATTGTTGGTGAGGTATTGGGGTAAGCAGTGATCTTAAGGGCTAGTAAAAAGCTGTTCCTAATGCAATGCTGAAACTGTTTTATTTCTATGGATAAATTATGTGCAGTAGACAAAAGCAGAAGTCTGCTAGTTTGAAAGTCCAGTCTTTATTGTTATGGGTGTTAATTACTCAAGCTTAGTCTTTTGGGTCATAAAGCAGTAGTCTAGTTAGCTTCATTAAAATTAGTTTCTGAAATCTGAAGTATATAAAACCTATTGATGATTTTAAATATCCCAGGTAAATGCAAAATAGTCATTATAATTTCATCTTCCTCTCAATGTTTTTGTTTGCATTTGGAAACACAAAATTGAGTGATATTGATGAAGTCAGACTGAAGCAGCAGAGTATTTTGTCCTTCCTTTGGAATGAGGCATAGGGGCATTGCTGAACTTTACAAGATTAGTGTGGGTGTTTTTTTTCTTTGCATATTTTATTGGCTTTTGTTCAAGTTTTAAAGACAATAACTGAGAGAAAAACTATGATAAGCTATTATTCAGGATCTCAATTGCAAAATTAGTAGTCTTAGCAGCAGATGTAATATTTTCTGTATTCTCACTTGAAAAACTGTATGTTTTAAAGACCCCACAACACCCTTCAGACTTACCCATTACCTGCCAATGGTAAAATACTGTCAAAATACTGCCTTCAGTTTTGAGCAACTTTTATTTGGACTAATTAACAAAGCTTCTGATATGACTCAACCTCACAAAAGATTCAGCAAGAATTTTGTCAGGGGCATTTGGTGGGTATCAGTGAACAAAGTCTAAAACTTAAGAAGTCTTAAATATTAGTGAAAGTTACTTTTCTGGGTGCTCAGCCAATGACTTTTGTTTTCATCCCTTTAGCTGCTAGCTGCCTTAAAGGAAGAAACCTCCTTTTGCAGAAGTATTTTGACACTCTGATAAACTCAAGTACTGCAGCTGGGCATCTTTCAAATTCAGCCATAACTCTGAAAGCAGTCAGATGTGCATTGTCTGAAAAGCACATCGGGTTAAACAGCAAAGGTATGTGGTTCTTCTGCACCGAGATTCATGAAGAGGTATGGGGATATGTCATCCTCCTTTAATTCCCAAGTCATGAATCTTTGCCTTTTCTTCAAAGGAAATCCTTTCAAACAAAACACAAACAAAAATACATTAATGGGTGTCTTTTTTTTTTTTACTCTTTTATTAAATCCTAAATTCAATATGAGCATAGACCAAACAAGCAATATCAAGAATTCCTTGTGAAGGATGCATTTTGTTTTGGTTGCTGTCAGTCTTTCTTACAGCATTACACACTCCAGTTTTGTTCGAGACCCTTTGTCTTACACTGTAGTTAAAAACTATATGGATATATATCCTACTTTGTTGTGAGGTTTGTAAGTTTTCAGAGGGATTTCTTTTTACACTGCCAGACACAGAGGCAGAAGCTCTGCAGGCAGCATGAACTCAAGCCAAGGGCAGACAGCTGCAACAAACCACGTGGGCAGCAAGTGCCAGGTCCTGAAACCACTCTGCAGACAAACTAATTCATATCTGCCTGGGCTTAGCCCGGAAAAGGGCTTAAATTTAAGGATAATATTTCTGAAAATTAGGTTTTCTGCATCCAGGCGTGGTTATTTGCATCTATTCTGCTTGTTGAGTCTTGCTCCAATAAACTGCCCTTAACTTCAGTGCCTGCCATTCTATTGCTCTTATGGGTTTCAGAAGTGATTTTGAGTGCAATCGGGGATTTTGGCCTTTCAGCTTTTTCAATTAAAATAAACACTGTTTTTTCTTATGGGTCTTTAATTTGATCAGTTTTTTTTTCTTTTTTTTTTCTTTCATCTCAGTCTTAGGACACTGTTTTTTCTTATGGGTCTTTAACTTGATCAGGTTTTTTTTTCTTTTTTTTTCTTTTTTCTCAGTCTTAGGATTTTTAATCTATAAAAACAGTGAACGATTTGTGCAGTATGCTTAATATGAATAGTACAAAGCTTATTAGAGCAAATGCAGGATCTATAAATGCAGTTGTTTTTTCTTAGATGCATTGGAACAGGTTATTGAAATGGTACCCTCTGTACTTTGGAAGACTGGAATAAGATAGCAGTTGCTTGTGCAGAAAATAAGCATGTGAAGTTATCTCAGAAAATCGTGTTGATTCTCACCTCACAGGATGGAGTGTTTGAAAATTCACCAGTTGAAGATGAAAAAGATGCAAGGATAATGGAATGCGTTTTCTGGGAGTTTTTATATGTAACGACAGAGGGAGCTCTTACAGCGGTCAAGTGAAGAATCCTTTTAGATCTTGGTATGAACTGTAGTAAACACTAAGCATGCAGAAACAATGCTGAGAATTATTTTACCATCAAATATCACTTATTTGTCTCTTTTAATATGTCAGTGTGAGAATGTGTGCATGTTTGTATTTTGTTTAACTGGAAACGTATTCTCAGTGTAAAAGAAAGTTGGTGTATTGTACTCTGGAATGGAATGGTATGGTAATGGTATGCATTTATTTTCCATCCTGTTCTCAGCTTCAGTACATCATGTCTGCCCTTTAGTATAGTGCTGGAGAGAGATAATGCACAGCATTGAGAATCAATGTCGGTATGGGAAACTGCTCCCAGTGGATCGTCATTCTGAGGGAGCTGGGCAAAGGGCATTGTGCCGTGTAGACATACCCTGATGCCTTGATCTTTTTGTATTTTTCCTGATAGGTCAGAAGGCTTGCATCACTACAGTCATAGTACAAGTCATAGTTTCAAGGTAATCTAACAAATCCTGCCAAAATACAACAAATGTCTATGTAGAACAAATTTAGGCCCCAGTTACATGCGTCTACCTGCTCCTTGGGTCGCTGTGGGATAGTATGATTTGAGGACCATATTACACTGTAAGAGCCAGTACGGAAACTTAGCTTAGACTGATTAGTAAGAGATGGGTAATTCAGTCTTAGGGTAAGGAAGATGTCCAACTGCAGCCCTATGCCAGCAGATTCACTGGGTGGATATTGGCAGAGCCTCTTTTTAGCTCTCAGCCCACCACCAGTATAAACAGGAAGAATACTGAATGTCATTTACTGTTGTTGCTGTGCTACATGTTCCCAAATAACAGATATCTCTATAATTAAGCTAGATATATCTACTGCTGGTTTGGGTTTTTTTCCATTTTAATACATTTTGGCACTTTTTAAAAGCTGCTGGGACATACTTATTATATGAATAAATCTGCAGAGTTAGGATTCACAAGAGAACTTTCTTTAAAAAATAAGAATTCCAAGTCTACAGATATTGTAAGTGTTGTGTGGATGAGGAACAGAGAAAGGTATGCAAGTTCAGCTTTTAACATGTAGAATGTTATGTAAATAAAACCCTTAAGGTAAATATATAAATGTAGACATATTTTTTTAAATAAATGGGTGTTAATTTTTTTTTTCCTAGTAATGCCTGCCACTTAGTCGTGTCTTTCCAACTTCTTGTGAATTATTACTGCTCTGAGGAGCTTGCAATTTATGCAAGTTTTGTTAGGGATACACTCTTTGTAATGAGAAGTAGAACTTCTACCTCAACAGTGGTTCAAATCTTGGCACTTGAAGTGTGTTCAGTGCTGTAGAAAAAGGTAAGTTCTGTGACCCTGGGAAGTGGGGCCTTGTCAGGATGCTTTTGTAGTTGTCTTAGGTGATCATATCTTTTCCTAGGTTGGATTTTTTTTAATCTGATGTAGCATTTTCTCTACTACATCTGCTATGCTGAGAAGGAATTTCTAGCATTTGATATAATCCTATTTGCAGAACTGTCAAGATTGTGAGAACAGAGATTTATAACATTTGTTAAAACCTCAGTTTACAGAACGTATTCAGGAATAAATAACTTAGGTTATGTCTACTTTACATATCATTGCAGCTGAATTTTGGCTAGTGTTCAAGTACATTGTCCCAGAACTACAAATTAAGAATGTAGTTTTCCCTTTTAATGTTTTTTGCTATTCATGTTATTGAAATTAGTGTAATCCTGCCATTGTAAATGTGTATGCTGATGCAGATACTCCAAAAGCATCAGGTGAAAAGGTCAACACTGGTGGCTTCTCTGTGATTTGTGAACACACTACATCTACAGAATAGAGCCCTGAGCAAGAGCTTATGATTGGAAAAAAAGGTATTGCACGCTGTTTGCAAATACAGGCTAGTATACTTTGGAGCCTGCTTGGTTTCATAAGAAATGCAAGGAGCATTAAATGTTTATTTTCCAAATTGAGATTGTTTTAGCTGTCCAGACTGTTATTGATCTGTAACAGAACTAGTGCATTCATTACTGACACCTGATCTTTTCCTTAACTCAGATTGACACCACCTGAGTGACCACAGACTTCTGAACTTTTTAAATATGAAATGCAGAGGAGTTGAATTCCATAGGAGAGCTTTTTCCAGAGTTTGGTATCATCGCACGTGATGAATGTACAGGTCAATAGCCATTTCTCTTCCCATTTATATAATTTAATTTAGTTATGAAGTTCTAAAATTTTACTTGTGACCACCTTGCATTGTAAAGTTCAAAATGGAAGTATAATTAAATACCAGGCATAAGCAAGGGATCAGAAAGAATGACCAAATATATTTTGTGTGCTGGGAAAAGAAAGCAGGTATAAACTCTCAGAAGTAGTAATACACCTTCATGGAAAAAATGGATAGTCCATGCTAGATGAAAATTGATTTATACATTGCTATACCTACTGAAACTTCAGGTTCAATTTTTCTCATTTTATGCTGGTGGATGTATATTAATTTTAATGGTGCTATTTCTTATATATGTAATGATTGACAAAAGATCATTATCTGATTAGTTGTCACACTGATTATGAGATAAGACGGGGTGTTTGACCTCAGATGCACTGTATATATTGTAACTTGATTTACAATGTAACATAAATTGGATTTTGACCAAAAGGATGAAAACAATGAGTGAAAAGATCACTGGCTATTCTTACTGCACAAAAGCTGGCATCGTAAAAGAAAGCAGTGCAGATGTAACTGCGATACTCCCCAGAGTGATTTCATGGTTCTTGTTTAATATTTGCAGCAGCTGAAAAATGAAACTACTTATTAAATCTAACAAGGCAGTGGGCTAAACCACGAAGTTTTATTCTTTTTCTTTATAGCCATTTTTACTGTGCAGAAGTGATTTCTAGCAGGAATACGTGATCAAATAGCAGGCCTGATGTACATGCTTCTTTAATTTGCCTATTTACTTGCTAGCTGTTTTGTATTAAATGTTCTCTGGAAGTTTTAGAAATCATGCTACATAAGAAAAACAATGCAAGTGCAGTATCAAATGTATACTCTTTGGAGCAAAGACAGCTGTTACTAGGGAGAACTGTACTGGTGTTGCCTCATATGCCTTATTTTCCTTCAGAAGAGCTTGGTGTCTCCCAATCCAAGAATCGGTTGCTAAACATCTGTTGGGATTTAAAGCAATTTAGACTTGTGTGTTTTATTCAGCAACCTGAAGAATTTTCAGTCACTTCATCTTGAAAAAAATAAAAAGTGTCTTAAAAATTCTATTTAGCAAGGTGACAATATACTTTCACCTAAAGTGTCTGTAAAAGCCAAGTAGTATTTTAGTAGTATTCAAACACCCAAAGTTACATATAAAGAAGCTTTTTTTCTAAAAGCTAGCAACATCTGTAAATGCCTAGGCAAGTTTAAAAATCCATTCCTTACAAAACTTTATGTCCCCAGTCTCAGACATGATTTTGAAGTAGAATTAACCCAGTTTCACAGACAAAGAAGTAGGAGAGCTGTCTTGTCACCTCACTGGTAAGAGAGATTCTGAAACATTTTGGATACTGGCAGTAGCCACATTTCTTTTTTATCTTATTTATTAATCAAACTCAGAATTTATTGTTTTCCTAGCATTTGGCAGACTTGGACAAAACAGTCTGGTCAAAATATAATAAAGTGGTTGTGAGTTTTAAAAATAGCTCAAGAGCGAACAAATTTACAGGTACACAGCATCATGGTCCTATGCAATTTATTATTGCCAAGCTCTGACTAGCTGACTTAATTCCTGTCTCTATTTGCCTGGTGTCCTGCACTCACCACCTTCAAGTGCAAACTTCACAAAGGTCAGCCACAGATTTATACCTTGATTTAATGAAGAAATTAGGCTCTTACAAAATAGGTGCTGAGTGGGAGATTAAAGATACCAGAATGACAGGAAATGTTGTGAGGTTAGTTACATAGCGTAGTGCCCAGGACACTTACCTGAAGGAGGAAATCATCAGCTGCGCTTCCTGTTCCATGGAATTCTTCTATCTTAAAATGAATTCATTATTCATTTTTCTGTCTTAAAATTAATTAATTATTAATCTTCTGTCTTTAAATTAATTCATTATTCCCTGGAAAAAGTAGAAAGCCCATCCAAGATCCACTTCCCAAGTGGGTGCCCTTACCACATAGAAGATGGTTTTTGCTCCATCCCTCCTAAGGCATTTCATTAGAGCTTAAAGAGTGGTAATACTATTTTTATTGCATTCTTGTCTTTGTGAGATGGGATTTTTTATGTTACTCCAGTAAGTTTTATAGAGAGAAGGAGATGGCAGTAACTTAGATAGCTTTTTGCATGCTTCACAAAACTCTTATGTGATGTGAGTTAGGTTTTCTGAAGTTATCAAAAGCAAAATAAAATTTTGTGGTACACCTTTCACCAAATGCAAGTCAGGTAGAAGATTATCAGTATAAAAAAGTTTGTATTGATAAACAGATAAATGATAAAGATATTGATAAGAGTCAATCAGTGATACTCATTAGGACCTTTTAAGGAAAACTAAGGTATTCAATTTTAAATATTTTTTTGTTGTTTCTTCAGGCTCTTCCCATTATCTTACCTTTTTTCTTCTAGCTTTCTTGTACCCCCATGGGCCAATTATCCTTATATTTTAAAACACAAAATGGTAAGGAGCAATCTTTCACTGGTGGAAGATTAACGATATTAGCATGTGACCTAATACGGTAAATGTGTTCTATTTCTATCCTTCAGTAATCCCATTGAAATCCATGAGTCATGCTAAGGATGTTTGGCCCTATGCCTTTTTCTTCACTAAATTTTATGACTCTCTGAGCGTCCCTTCTGTTTTTGAAAGCTGTGTATACAGTCACCTGATTTGCATAATTGCTGAAGCCATTAGTCAGAAAGAGCTATTGAAGAGGCAGCACTGGATGTACCTGACCAATTAACTAAGGTCTTCCAAGCACAATTACTTATGTCCTAGATGTATTAACATTATTTTGACAGATGATTTTGAAACTTCCAGATACATTGAGAAATCCTGATAGCAGATTCCATCAGTTTGTTTGGAATAAAGCTATCTAGTCACAGAGCTCCGGACTTCATTAATTAAAGCTTCTCATTGAATCTAGTAAACCATAAATTCTTGACTGTGTTTTGCTCCAGTGATATTCACTCTGACTCTTCCGCTGGATAGCTGAAAGTGGAAGTAGGTTATCTCTGAAGATAACAAAGCAAAAAATGAAGTATTAGTTTCTGAGCTTTTGTGGTTGACTTCTGTCAAGCTTCAGTTCCAGTTCTTCACTATTTCATGTTCAACAAAAATAAACGTAGTCCAAAAAAATAAGTAAAAACTTTGCTATTAATACAGCGCAGGGGACAGAATTACCAAGCATGCAGCTGCTGAAGGCAGATTTGGTAAACTGGAGTAAATTAATTTTGAATGAAGCTCACATTGATATGAAATTTAAAAGTTCAAATCATTTTCCAGTAACTCACCATTAACCCCTGAGGTAACTGGAATCTCTAAGTAACTATGTTTCTACTTCAGAAATAGAAACTAAATAATAATAATAATAGTAGTAATAAAAAAGAGAGTGCAGAAATGCAGAAAAAAACCTGCACAGCCCTCCCTCCTGCAATCAGCAGAGCAGCAAGTAGTCAATTGCAATCATTTTGATCGTAAACTATTGGGGGGAGGGAACCCATAGTGTGTCATATACTGTAGGAACACAAAGCCTTATAAGCAGAATGCTATTTTTTTTGAAAATAAATGTTGGTGTGGTTTTTTTTTCAATAAAACAATATTAGAAAAGAAATCTCTGCTGGATATCTTGCAAAGATGATTATTTCTTGTATGGCGGTAGCACCAAGACTACATTCTCATTTTACCAGATATTGTTCAAATACCAAGAGACAGACAGCAAAGATGAAAAGAAAGCAAAGTACAAATACTGAAGCAGATTTGGAAAGGTCATTGATAGATGCTTTTGTTCTGGTTACTTTTCTGAATTCTAAAATACACAATGAAAAGAGCAAAGGGAGAGATACCCATCATAATCGTCTGAAATTTCTAGACTTGATTTTTCTGATTCCATGGATTAATTACTAGTTAATTTGTACTTCTGAGTTCTATTAAGACTGGAACTCAAGTGTAACAAATGTGACTGCTTTGTGAATATAATTTGGGTGTGTGGATTAGCTAAATGACTACTTGTTCGACAGTCTTGAGTGTTAGGTTATTTTATTCATACTTGAACAAAAATACAATGTGGCTGCTAAATCCGCAGCACCTAACTCAGCTGAACTGTTAATTTCCTGAGGCTGCTACCATCGCTATCATTCATCGCAGGGTCAGGATGCAGTGCTGTTGCAGATAGCACTCAACTGGGCCAGAACCCTCTCCCTGCTCCCCTCCTCAGCTGCAGTTGCTCAGGCAACAAGCTCAATCAGCAGCAGAAAGGCACAGAAGGAAACCGTAAGGAGTGGGAGGAGAGAGATTTCCCAGGGGCTATAGAAAGGGCGGAGGAAAGAGGAGGGAGAATATTGGTACATGTCTCAGAGAAGATATTTGCCCTTGTTGTTGCATAGACAGTGGAGAGAGGGTGCCTGAGGCTGCTTCAAAGCACTTCAATTAAGCTTCTTTCTAAATTTCCCATTGGGAGTAGCTTCTTTCCCTCTCTTGGCTTTTGAAAGAGGTGAGCGCGCTGAATGAGGTGCCTGGTGTTGGATAGTGTTAATATCCTCCTGTACCCTGGAACGGTATTCTTAAGGAATCATTTAGTTGCCTTTAGCTGGTAAACTTGGTATAAGGCATCTGATCTAGTCAAATGCAAGCTGAGGTTTGTGTTGGGCCAAGAGCAAAGCTGTTCTGAGACACACTTGTATCCTTCAGGGGAGCAATAGGGCTTCCAGGAGCCATTGTCAGCAGCTGGGGCATCTTCTCCCCTTGGCTCTAAGGAGGTCATGGTATGTATCTTAGAGCTTTTGCCATATGAAGGTTTTTGGTAACTGGCTTACCAAGGAGGGGAAGATGGTGCCTATGATCATCCTCCTTTAGGAGTGGAGAAAATATTTTAAAGAAAGAGAACAACAACCCTGCACACTTTCCATTATTGTTTCTACAAATACATTTGCAGTATTGATACCATTATCAAAGGTGTTAAAGGTAAGGAATTGTTAGTGAAATTTCTTTAAACTTAACACCGATGAAAAATAAATATTTCTTAGTTCTAAACATTACCTCTTCATTATCATTTGTTTTAATAGCTATTACTTTTTATTTTGTCAGTAACAGAACATGAACACTCTGCAGGCTTTACTGCATTCTGTCTTTGCAGTTCTCATTTCCAATGAATTAATATTGATTGGCCTAATAAATGTTTATTTTTGTCGTATCTTACGAAGGATCCAGGTTTTCCTTCATGTATATTTTATTGCTGGTCTCTGTTAGCTGTTTTGTGCAAAAAAATGCTTTACATTATGTCTGACAGTCCACATGAGAAAGAAGCATTTTATTTTTTAAAAGTTGTGTTAGGGTGAAACTTTCTATCAGCAACTAGATTTTTCTTCTTAATTGCGATGAATTATATTGTTTGGATCAACCTGGGTTTTTTTTTAGTCATTTTTTGAAAGTTCTGATATGAATTCTTACAGCGATACCTACAACAATCTTTATCACAACTGTATGATTAGTACTTCTCATGTTCACCAATATTATTATCTCATTGCTTCCCTTGTAGAAAATTTACATATGTTGTCTCATCTTAGATGGTAAATTCTTTGAAGCACAGATTGTCTTTTGTTCTAAATATAGTACCCTGCAAATGAAATCTTGTTTATGGTTGGGGCTCTTGTGCAGCATGGTAATAGAAATTATAACCTCTTCCTGTATATTTTTCCATTAAAATAGGTAGAGATGGCAGCAGCATAACGATGATGGCAGCAGCCTTGTTAATGCTGTTTGGGCTGGGCTGTGTAGCACTCCCAAAGGCTACAGTATGCTGATGGAAGTGTTTTTGCCACTGCTTCAGAACAAATATTCCTTCAAGCTTTTACGCTTGCCTCTTCATTTGATGTCCGTCTCTTGAAAAGAGCAGTTGGCTAAATTCTGCCTGTATCAGTCCTGGTAGAGGGAATACTTTGGAATGAGATGCAGAGCTTAGAATCCATAAGAGGAATAAATAGATTTCATTAGACCAGGGTAGGAAATGGTAAGATAAGTGGAAAGGTGTCAGAAGGGGAAGAAAATTTAGTTAAGAGTCACCTGAAGGTGAAGCGAAGAATTCTGTAATGAGAGCACTGTGGAAAGAACATGAGACGAGAGATGGCAAAAGGGGTGGTGGTTCTGTGCTAGGAATCCGAGGCACTTAATTGGTGTATAATGTCTTGTGACAGAGCATCCAGGATCTCACATTGTAGGAAAGCTGCAACTTTATACCATGAATGTGCGATATTATTCCAGAAAAATGGAAGTTTCATGTCATCGGGTACATAAACAGTCGCTTTTGTTTTGTTACCCTTTTCATCAGTGCAAGAACAGGTGGCCCAAGAACAGAAGAGCAGAGAGGGAGAGTATATTGCACATAGTGAGGAAAAAGCTGCACAGAAAGGAAAGCTGAACAGGAGACCCACATGGAAGTGAGGAAGGAGGAAAGAAAAGGGGGAAGTTTAAAATTGTTTCTGGACTTTCAGATGGGAGAAAAACAAAACAAGAGAGAATCCAAGGAAAGGATAGAAGATACAGAAATTTAAGGAAGCCCAGGCAATCTTTGAACTGGGAAAAATAAATAATGCAGATGTTTCTGGGTAAACAGCAGGGAATGCTCAAGAAAGCAACCACAAATTCATTAAAAAAGATTGACAGAGTATCATAAAACATGCATATATTTAATTTTCAGGTATAAAAGACCATCATCCAGTGGCCCTTCAGCTAATGGATATATAGCTTTCATGTCTTTCATTTTTAATTCCTGTAGGGGAGTGTCCTCTCTCTTTTTTTTTTTTTTCTTCTTCCTTTTCACTGAGCTTTTCAGTAGACAGAGACATAGAAGCTCAAAGAATGAATGAAATTGTTTACAGTCATATCAACATTGAAATGAACTGAAATTTCAGAAAAGTTAAATTATTCTGATTATGAGGAGGTATTTCTTAACAGTGTGAATCTTATGGAAGTGTTGTTCAAGGGAGATTATAGTTTTGTCCTTTGGGATATTTGAATCTGGATCAGACAGACAACCAGAAAGGTCCGGTGATTTACTAGATGTTCTGTGTGTGAACATGAGTGATGCAGAATCGGCGTGCATTACTTTCCCTACCTTCCCTGCAGGTATGTATCTTTAATTAGACTCACAGCCAAGTAATGCTGCATGAATTTGAATCCCAACAATTGTATTCCAGACTGGGGTTTGAAGTGCAATCAGGAACTGGCAGCTGCTCATGGAATATTTGAATAGGGAGGCTATATTCAGAATTTTCCTTCAGCACCAAGTTTGGGCATAAATATTCTTACGCATAAGGATTTATACATCCCTCGTTAGTTGCACATGTCTAAATCCTCTTTACACTGAGATGCTTACAGTGGTGGTTTTAGTTATTCTTAGGGTTGATCCTTTGACAAAAAAAATGTATGACAGGGTTTAATAGTTGTACACTTGCTTCTGCTAAGCCCAGCTATTAAAAATACTTCTAATTTCCCTTCAGTGAGTATATGCAATTTGTCTTAATAGCTATGGATGTAGGAACCTGTTTGTATTTTTCATTAGCTAATGTTTCCAAATTGAGTTTTGTGTCATTGGCATAGAATTTCAGAGCTGAATTTCTTCCTCATTCCAGAGCCTACATGTGGCATGAGTTTTGTTTGAAGAGCAACAGCTACATGGTCTTCTCATTCTAAAATGCTTCTGGAAATTCCCTTCTTGATGCATACATTTGTAAGTTTAGATTCTGTTTGTCATACATGACACACTCCTAATTCTTTTGAGCCTTATGGGAATATCTGACTCTTAGAGGTACTTATTCTATTGGGATTTGAATGAGAGAGAGCTGTACAAACAACATTTTGTTCTTTCTAGAACAGCGTGTGGTGCCATTGCCTGCAAGGAGAGAATATGTCTAGTCTAGGAATAGGCATGAACTGGAATCTCACATCCATGTGTTTGAGTTGCAGAGAAATGGGTTTTGGGTCCAGATCTCAGTACAATACACACTTATAGCTCTTATTAAGAAGGTGAATCACAGTCTATTGCTGGTCAGAGTGACCTCAGACTTAGAATCATATTCTTAGTCAAGACCAACATTTTGTGGCTTAGTATAAACTGTGTGAGACATATGATGGGTTAACAACAACAGTATAAATAGAATATATTGTAGGTTTTAGTAGCTTGGACAAAAAGCCGCATTCAGCTGCTATGATGATTTGCTGTTGGCAGTAGGAAACTTCCGAGAATAGAGATTGACATTGCTGAATTGTGTCCTCTAAGGCAAGGGTGTAAGAGACAGTAGCTGGCTGCAGATCACAGGCTTGTAATGAAAGGCCAAGGTGCTACATGGAGTTTCTCCATCTGTGGGAGGAGTTGTGTCCCGTGCTGGGTGGGCTTTCCTGGTCCAACTTTGGTTGCCATGAGTGGGAGTGGAGGAAGACTGGAAAGATCTGTGTTCCAGACCTTTGCTGAAAGTTGTGGGTGAACATACTTCCACCTCTGGGCAAGAAAATGCCTTTTGGAAGAAAACATTCAACTTTGACCTGGACATTTAATGTCATTAGAGGTGTTAATAATTAATAAAATGCCGGCAGATGGCGCCCAAGAACATCGAGTGCAGAGACCAGAGTCACTGGGACGTGGTATCATTTGCTTTGGTGTATTACCTGAACGTTTATTTTACACGCAGCTCTTAAAAAGCTCCACATAGTATGTCTTTGTAAATTAATTCATAAAAAGCAAGTAATGCATCAAATTGACAACCGCCCATTGCTATGTGTAAGAACTGAAACTGTCTGGAGGTTGGTTGCGGCAAGAAGTGGCTTTGCAGTGGTAGTGACAGGAGAAGAGCAGCACTGCAGGATTCCAGAGCGTAATGCCTATGGCAGGAGGAAAGATCCCTTGTTCCAGATGTCGCTTTGCTTCAAAAGTAGTGACTTGTCTGAAACAAATGTATATGGTAAATAAAACCCTTATAAAGCTTTGCAGAAGGCCAGTTAATTGCAAATAAATAATTGCTTGGGTAGGTGATGGTATGTCAGGAATTATTATTTTTTCCTTAGTCATGGTTTGCAACATATGTTCAAGCATTTCTTTACTCTCATAAATATTGGAGAGAATAAGATAGTAAGATGGGATACCTAGATGTGGGAGCTTTCTTCTCTTGCTCTCAGCACTCAGGTGAAACACACAGAGGGATTAAAAATGGATTAGATAAGCACTCTTGAGGGAGTAGAGAACTCTGGGAACAGTGCTCTGGCCTATTAATTGTGAAAGATGCAAAAAACTGCCTTGGCCCTTTTCTGGTTTGGAAAAGCACAGTATTTACATTGGCCTTTATCTGATTTACAGCTTGCTTCTTGGTTTTATGGTTTTGGTTTGGTTCCCCTCCCCCCACCCCTCCAGTCTTTCTCTTTAACTATTTCAGGATATCCTATGCATCTTCACAATTCTATTCAGATGTCCTTTCCTTGATGTATCCCATGTGCCTTAAGATGTCAGTAGGACTAGAAATAAAACTGTGACCCATAAATTAATACTAAGACTCTTGTGTAATCCCAGCTTGTCAAGATACAAAATTTTACTTTTAGGCAATTTATTCTCTAGGGCAGCGTTCTTTGCCTGATTATTTCAGAACTTTATTGTTGAATTCAATGGGAACGAAGTGAGGCCATGACATGTATATACTTTATGCACCCATTTTTATTTATTCTGGTATGATGGGTGTGGAGGATACTCAGAGCATGTAATTATTATGTGTTAATTAGTGCCCTAAAGCTATATTTAATTAAACCTTTAATAGCAACAGATTACAAATATTCCTGGGAAATAATTTTCTCTTTGTGAAGTAGGGCTGTTGTAGTGCAGCCTAACTAGAAACCGGTAGACTGACAGCTTGCACCATCGAACACTTATGTTTCTACGGGGAAAGATAAGAACACTGGTAACGAAGGGCAAAATGTCAGTGTCACGATTTTCGCAGCTGAATCTATTCTGTCTCTCTCCTGCCAAATAGCCTATTAAACCTTTTAGCATTATGCTGCCTGTGACACTAGGAGTTGGTCCCATTTATACTAATAGCTTTGCTGTCAGAGAGTAGCATGAATACCCTTCATTAGTCCTACAGATAAAATCCTGAATAGTACACGGAACATAAGTTGCTTAAAACATGGTGTTCTCAACGTATTATAGCATGTAATGTGTTAATTATCTATGTATGTTTAATATACAGCATAAATTGAGTATCACTGTTCTACTGAAGTTCTGTGTTGGATTGAAAGTATAAAGCTGGTGTATATAATTTCCACTTATTTCATGGCTTCTGTCAAACTAATTGACTCTTCACTAGTCCCTTTGTCTCTTTTCTTCCATGTGTATGCTTTTAAAAGTGCTCCTTATAATTCTCAGTATAGTTCAGGATGGCACAAAGCCAATGTGCCAAACTGAGCAGAAGTTCATCACGCAGTCTTGTCAAAAACATTTTTTGAGCTGTGCTACACTTTAATGCAATGAAATGTAGTCCTTTCATAAGGTTTGCTTTCTTACTTAGCAGTCGTTCAGAAATGCAGTATACTATTTGCTTATGCACCGTGATTTGTTTCACAGAAAAAGCATTTTTTTCCCCCAGGTACTAGTCAAGAAACCAAGTTTAATTTGGTTTCTCAAACCAGAATTATTATTAGAGGCTTAAGAGTAACAGTATTGCTTAGAAACAGATCTCGGACTTTTATCCTACTCAGTTGGGACTCTCAGTTCCTATGAAATTGCAGAGTGCAAGATACTGTAGGAATCTGCCTGAAAAGCTTAAGCGGGCAGTGAACTCTCATTCCTTGTCAGATGCCACACTGTGCTGATTCAAAAAACCAATCAAACGAAAAGAAATCATAGGTAGATGTGTAGTCTGTGAATATTTAGTAGGGATTAAAAGAAAAACTGAAGCAGTAAAACATCTCAGATACTATGCAGAGTGTTGCAGCTCACTGCATTCTTGGAAAAAAGACCCTTGTAAGACAATCACTTTGAGTAGCAGATGCTTTTGGAGGAACTAGAAGAGACATTCTGCTTCATAGTGTTTTATCATATTATTCCATAAACAAAGACAACCCTCATTTCAGTAAGACAGACCTGTGTTCTAGATTAACAGAACAATGAAATAAAAAATAAATAATCAGAAATGAGGTACGCATGAGTGAGCAGAGAGGGAAATTTACCCCGATTTGCCTATGTAAATTTAGTTCATCCCCCTGTGTACGTGGGTTATTGTATAGCCTTTAATCATGTAATCACATACTGTGGGAAACAGCTCAGCAAAACCGCATCGTGATTTCTGCAGTGCTCTTGTCCACACTTGTGATACCATGCTATGCAAGTGTTTACGTTCCCACACATTTATTTCATGCAGTTCTCTTCTCTTTAGCTTCCTCTCAAAATGAGTAATTAAACATCTTATTTCCTGCAAAGATCTGTTGGCCAGTATGTTTACTTTCAACTTTGCTATTGGCCAGGGTTGTAATTGCTGCAAATCTCCGTGTTTTAACATTATGAAAGAGTTGAAGCTATGTTTCTTTTTCATAGTCTAGTTTCTCATACACAGTTGGTACTCTCATGCAGTGTGTGCAGAGACACTGCTGTGCTTTGTTTGCACATCCATCTTTTGATATCTTTCTGGTTAAATGAAGTTTTTCTTTGTCAGGCTTTCAAGTCACCAGATGCTAAGAAGGCAGGCTGAGAGGTCTAAACTGATAGAAGATTTTGTCCCCAGAGCTGCAGTTTGGGGAAACATACAATGAATTCCTGGTCCCCATATGCTATTGTACAGAACAACATGTGGTCTTCTCCCATTCTTACTAGGGAAGCAGAGTTTGTGAATGCAAGCTGCTTCTGTCACGAAGATGGATGTATTCATTTTTGCAGAGCTTTTGTACACAGCAATCATCTGATATTACTTCCAGGCCTTGATTTTGTGTAGAATGACCTGATCTTGAGACATCCGGGGGGTGGAAAAAACATCAGAAGAGAGAAATTCAGTATTTCTTCAACTAGCATACTCTTTAAGGAAAGAAGATAGGCAAATTCCTTTGGATTTCTTTATATCAGACTGCAGTTACAGCTAACAGCGCACTTACAGCATGCTGCTGCTGGCTGCTTCTTCATTCAGCCTTTTGCTCCATGATGGGCTCCGCAATACAATCTCAAAATACATGTAGTATTGCCATACAGTCTGCTTGTGTATCACCCATGCATTGGTTTGTGTTTTCATTTTCAGAATAGCCCATTCTGAATTTTCTTGTCACACTGAAGGCTTCTTCATTTAGGTTTACTGAGAAGAAATTTCACAGCTCCTGCTTAAAGGCTTGCTGGGGCTCTAACATTTCCTGTTAGGTAATTGAGGTTATTGTAACACATTACTTGAGGGGCATACAAGAGAACAGACTTCATCTGATATTCCAAAATAAATGCTGACACAGTTTTTCAGATAAAAAAAGTTTGCCAGAATATTTTAGAAACTAACAATTATATGCTAATATTTCTAGACTAACAGGAATAGAAATTAGAATTAATGAGTTCTCTGCAGGTACATCTGTCACATATTTAATAATATGAGGCGTATTTCATGCTCACAGCGCTCTGCTAACATTATGCAACCCTTGTAATAGCTCTCTGCAGTAAATACCAATCTTGATTTGCTGCTGGAGAAAACAAAACTCAGTTTCCAGGCATGGAACCCTGAGGTGCTAAGTGTGTCTTCCCCCTGAAGTCAGTGGATATAAATGTTACTTGGACTAGCTGTAAAAAACTGTGCCCCAGTGGACTTGATATTGCTTGTGACTGAAAATGTCCTTGCCTAAAACATATTTACAATTTAGAACCTCTGACTGCCATAGCTCTGCATTGCCTGGGTGAGTGCCTCAGTTTGCAGTGGCTGAAGCGTCGAATGCAGGGAAGCAGCAATTTCCAAACATACCTGTTGAGCTGCTCATGTCTCCTGGGATAAAGACAGAGATAAACACTGAATAAATATATTTGCTTACACAACAAAGTTTAACCTGGAACTACACTGTCAAGTTTTCTGTGAATGCTAGTCAAGTGACGTGATTTGTCTCTGTTGCCAATCTCCTTTGTGTAAAGTTAGAATAATAATTGCACCTACCTTAGAGGAAACTGAGTGTTGATCCAATTGAAATATGTCTTAATGTTTCTGATGATAGAATAAGAGTACCTATCTAAGGTGCCAAGCACTGCTGTCCTTGACATTGTACATACAGTGACAAAGGCATCCTCTTTTGGCAAACTGTGTTCTTTCAAAACAAACAGGTAAATACTGGGCTCTTTGCTTCCAGGCTTTTCATAATTCACAATATGGCTATAAACAGATTGTGTCTGTGATTCATTTAACCTGCAATTTCTAAAAGAGTTTACCTATAAATGGAAATTTGTTTGAAATTTTGCTGCTTTTTATTGATTTGGCTTACTTTCATTTTTAGTCACAAGTAATATAACCGACTCTTAGTAGTTTTTAATGTAAAAGTTGAATATAAGGAACATAGGCATGGTAGTTTCAACAGTTGCTGCTGCAATTCTACCTGTGTGTGAGATTGGTGTTGAACTCACTTCCCAAAAATAGAAGACCCACTCTCAATTGGTTTGAGTGTGGTCCTGGGAGATGTTCCTGCTTCTTTTTGAACTAACACACTTCAGGTCAGGATAATTCAATACATGTGCATAGTAGATATTGTCAGGCAATAGAGGTGGACCTAAAAGAGAAGTTTTAATTTGGATCTTAACTTTCCTCACATCCAGGGGCTGTTTGAAGGTCTATGTGACTCCCATTATAAGCTTAATTTCTGAAGTTCAGTTCTAGTTCTGAATTTCCCCTAGGCTAGAAATAAGGAGATTTTTTTTTCAATCTGGATGTCTGGTATATATTCTGTCTTTGAAATCGCTGTTGGCAGACTTCTTGACAGAATAGAAAACCTTTCATTCTGTCCATTAAGGCAATTTCCATCTACACTGTACGATAAATTTTTTGTCGTGAATATAGAAAGACTATGGCTCATATTTTTGTTCCTGAATTGTATATAATAAATTATTCCCTATCCAGGGAATAATGGACACATGGAAGTGTTTCGGTTTCCAGAAATCTCTCATGCTTTACCTGAGTTATTCGGCTTTCCCGTTGCAGTGCTGGGTAACTGACAAATATGGCAAGCTCTTAGGCACCTGTGATAATACTCTCTTTTTCCCTTCCTTTTCAGTGCATCAGTATGACTGTCATTTTGAGCTTTTGCTTTAAAATTGTTTTCTTCTTACAGACTAACATCCAGTCAAAAGGACATCTTGGTTGTATATAGATCATCTTGGCTACTGTGTAGGAGCTATTCAAGCACATATTAGTGACAAAAATTATCCATCAGTACTCATTATTAGTTCCCTCACATGGGCTTTTAAAGAATAAGTAAGTTTCTTTTTATTGTAAAGATACAGAAATAAGAGATTTTGATAAGAACTGTTGATGTCTCACCGCAGTGTCCCTGAACTAAAGAAACCGGTATACTTCTATTGCTGTTCTTTTGCTTTATTTTTGAGCTGTAGCATCTGAAAAGACTGTTTTTAAACAGGAAAAGTAAATCCAGGGGTGACGTAATCCTGATGGTATAGTCCTGATGACTGTAGACTGAATGTACGGGCTTTGGCAAGTCACAGTTTTTCTCCCTCAGGGTGTGTCTGCACTGGAGATTGCACTGTAGCTTAGAGGCATCCAACCTGACCCTGAACTAGACTGTCCAGAATCAGGGAAAATTAGCCCATGGCAGACTCTCTTCAGGATTGCTGTAGCTGGAGAGCTTCCATGTCTCAGGCAAACAAGCTGGGCTCGTTTAAAACTTGTTTTGGTTTCTATACATTGTATGTCAGGCTTCAGTAAGGATCTATCTAGTCCTGGTTTTCCCTCTTTAATTTAGGGAAAATGTTATGTGTGCTATAGGAAAAGCTTTATCAGGTGTGAATAACAAATGTTAGGTGGAGCCAGTAGTTTTTGTAGAACGTCTTTAATTTTTTTAAGGGCTGCAGTAGCATCAGCAACTATGAAAGAAAGTATGCTGAAGTAAAAGGGGATCATGGATTGTATCCATTCTCCTTCTAAAAGAATGTTGAAACTGCATTGAAATAGCAATGACTCTCTTTTGGTATTGCTAAACTAAATTCCTGAGAATGATGAATGAGAAAAAAATGGTTTTAATTCTCTTGATCTAATCTGTGGAGTTTAATTAGGTATCCAGTTTTCAATCCGGTTATGTTTGCATGTGGCTTTAGCACTGCCTCTTAATTCAAAGAGCAAATGTGACCATGTTACTCTCTCACAGACTTCTCTGTAAATGGTCTTTAAGATTGAAATGCCTGTCAGAAATATTAATTAATTTCCTTTGTGACCTTTTTTATTTTATTCCTGAAAACTTGTTTGTTGTTAATCTTCTACAAAACATGGGTAAGCTTCACTTAAAGAAGGAAAAACAAGCAATCTTGAAATAAATAAATCTCTCAATTTTTGAGAATAGTTTACGTATAGAAAAAATACGGAGTTATAAAGACATGCTTTTGGTGACCTTTCGTCACCATGCATGCCGTGCTCTGCATGGTGGTGAGCAGATCCTCCAGAGAAAATGTGCAAGGCCCTATTTCCTTTGCTTAGGGCTTGTGGGTTTTATAAGATGAAAACAAGCATTCAGCATAAAGACAGCCAAACTGACTCATTTTCCCCCGGGCCTTCATCCATCCAGGCCACCTGAAGCCTTGTATCAGCTGGTTACTGTTCCTCAGTGCTCCTCTTTCTCAGAACTGCACCAAAGGGTAGTGAAGGGCTTCATCATCTCTCCTGTCTCCTCTCTTTGCAAAAGAGATGTTGCACCTTGCATATAATTCCAATTTGCAAGGACTTAAATTGTAGACGATGTGAACTAAACTGTCCTGGCGTTCAGCACCCTGCTCTGTTTCTGACCCTATTTTGTGTCTTTTTGGCCCCAGTATGGTCACTTGTATGTTTGCCATTGCCTAAGCGTAGTCTTCTTGAAGTCAAATGAGAGCTCTGTGAACAATGGAAAATCAAGATCCGAGACTGTAAAATCCCAGTGCAAGGACTATGTTTTCCTACTGTGCAGTTCATGTTTCATTCAGAGTCGTGCTTAAACAGGTTCGGCAGCTCTGCATTTTAGATTGTTCTAAAGGCATGTTATTGTCATGTAAAGGTAGATGTAAAAACAGAGTCTGAAATAAATCCAGGCTGACAAATATCAGATGTGTTAATTTTAGCTAGAATTAAGACTTCCCACTTGAATCTGTGTATGTTTTAGGAACATCATGGACATGGATGTGCTGGTTTGTATCCCCAGCTTTCAACTGGAAGGAATTAGTTCCTTCCAAACCAAAAAGATATTTTGGAAGAACAAGTTGTGAATTTCTGGACGTGGTCATCTTGATATAGCTACTCTGGCTTTTATGTCTGGCACAGATTTCTCAGATAACCTCTATCTATAACCAAACTTCCATCCACCTTTTTTATTTTACTAGTTCTTGATTCTGGGAAACACATATGCATATCCATATTACAAGCTATATGTAGGATCCAGGCACACAAGCACTCACTGTGTAAGTTAATAGTGCATCATATGCTCGAATTCAGCTTTCTTCTGTGAATTCATGTCTCCTACTGTCAGTTATCAGTATTGTATATTTTGTAATAGGGCAACTCATGCATTAAAGGTCCTTATTGATCAGCCATGATTTGAAGAAGTACTGTTCAGACTTGGCCTAGAGTGAAGCATAAGTCAAATCAAGGACAGGGCTGGCAAGCGTTCAGGCTTGGGCACCACAATGCTGAAATCTGCATTTATTCTAATCTGTTCAGATACGATTTCTGCAATGCAGCCAGTGGCTAAGGCTGACCTTAAATCCAAAGAATCCTTGACTCTTGGTCTGTTTCCAAAGGTTTAATCCTTTTTTGTCTTGAGTTTCTTTTGTTCCTCCTTATGCCTCCACAGAATTTAATGATATTTCTGCTGCTGTTTTATTTTTGTTGAAGCAGTCCCTCACATCACTTATGGATTATTGGTATTTTTGTACTTTCTTTTTGAGATAATAATTCCACTTAATCTTACTTCTGCGGCACTTTGTTTCAGCCGACATGCAAGCATACTTTGAATTGCATCAGCGCTACTCTGTCAGCCAGAGGCAGTATCCTAGTGTGGTACAAGGCACTCCTCCAAAGACACTGGGCTGAACACACAGCCTCCATTTTTCTCTCTGAGGTTAAAAATTGGAAACTGAGCACAGAAATCTTCCTAGCACCATCATACCATAGATCAACAGTTTAGTGAGTGAGTGTTACAAATATTACAATTGGAACAAAAAGGGGAAATTAAGAAACAAGCTGTGCTGCCCAAAGTACACATCTGTGATCTTTGTAGGTAACCTGGCAATGCTTTTTTTTTTTTTTTTTTTTTTTTCTTTTCATAGGTAGAATCAGCTGTCTGCTGCTGTGCAGGCAAGACATATTATCCCATTCTGCTCATTTCCTTCATAACGTCACTGTGTCAATCTGTGTGTCCCATGTGCACTCTGAGGAAAACCGCTTCCTTCTCCAGGCTGACTGCACTGAGGAAGAGGTTACCATGAGCAGTACAGGGGAGTTCCTGACCTCATTTTCAGTGCCTGGCCCTCTAGCATCTGGGTTCAGCAATTACAGATGAAAGTCCTTGTGAGTCCCTGGAGCTCACACTCTGCAAGTGGGTAGTGCTTGCACAGTCTGATGACATACAGAGTTGTTAAAAGACATTGGGATCTCTAGAAATTTAGTAGCTTCAAATTCAAGAAACTCTACAACGTACATATGAGTTAGAACTTTTCTGAGGATTATATGTAAATTTATTTCAGGGACAACAAGATGCATGTCTTACCAGTTACGTGCTCTTCAAGATAAAAAACAACAAACCCCAATCCTCTTAAGGTTTCTTTTTTTTTAATATTGCCATGACAGTGTATTTTCTCTCTGACTTACTTCTTGGAAACAGCTGAGTCATTTCTTGCAGAAAAGCTTTCCAAAATTTTCAGCCAACGGCATAGGAAATTTTGACAGAAAGGTTTACAAGAAGCTGAAGTGAAGATTGGGGAGTGGCAGGCAGCCGTACTGTATGGAATTCTGTAAGCCCAGAGTATAATACACATATATGAAAACAAAACCTTAATGTTAGATTATCCAAGTGACTAGAACATGAAAGACTTTTATTCTGTTAAAGGAACAACAAAAATGCAATTTAATAAATTTTCACTAATAGTAACTGTGTTCATGTGGGTAAGCAAGGCTAGCAGATTTGCATCTGTTATGGAAATCTGACCTTTCCTGTAAATCTGAGCAAGATAACAGGTCTTTGATTTCAGCTGGAGTGTAGACTTTGTATCTGCTTAGCACTGTGGCTGGAAGCTTTTCTGTTTGTAGCAGGCAATTGTTTTGCCATAAATTGAGATTCCATATCACATAGTAAGTTTCTGTATTACAAAAGTTGTGTAAATTGAATTACACTAACACCACCTATGGATTCATGGCTATCTTACTTGCATAACAAATGGTCTTACAAACAGTGTGCATACTGTACATTCACCAATTAGGCTTTCTTTTCAATTCTCTTGGTCGTTCATAAAAAGAGGGAAGGTTTTTTCTTTGGTGGTGGTGTTGCAAAGAAAAGCTGCTAATGAAGGAATGATGAATGGTCTGATTGTGTTGCTGTTTGTATAGTTTCACCTTCATTTGCATCAGTACCAGGCACAGATTCCAAGACTCATTTTTCAGTTTTCAGTGCTCCTCTTCTTTGGCCCCTGCCTGCACTAGAACCAACCAACCAAGCACATTTATCTTTGCCTCCTAGAGTACAGAATAGGAAAATTTCCCTTCTTGCATATTTGGGACCTACACATGGAAGGTGTACTTCTTCCCGAGCACATCACCTGTCTTCTGTTGCGGGTTGATTTGGAAATCTGACACTAGCTGGAGGATACACAAAGTGTACTGGGAGCCATCACTATACTTTCCCTCAGGAACACTTAATGCAACATCTCTCAGCGTGTATCCATTTTCTGCTCCAGGGAATGGATCTCTTATTTAGTATCCTTTTCCAGCAGTTCCCACACTGTGTTTGGCACTGTGAAAATAACTCCTCCCACCCCCCAAAAACAGAGAAAGCACACAAACAGAGTGTCAGATTGCTTACATAGCTAACCCCTAAATGATTCAAATCAAAAGTCTGTGAGTCCATTCTACAGAGCAAACAGCAGAGCAATTCCTCTCTCCCCATAGCGGCAAATGAATATACACAACCCACATTTGACAAGGGACTCTTCAGTTCTGGGGTTCTTTGGTTCTTCCTATTTTTCCTGTCATTTTGAAAATACATCAACTGCCAAAAAAAAAAAAAATCTTTTTAAAAAAGAAAAAAAAAGGATGAAAGAATGTAGCCCTTTGTTTTCTATATCTGTTCAGGGAACAAGCTTCATTTGATTGAATGCCAGGGAAAGGATAATACAGTCTCCCATTAGGCTTGTTTGCATCTTTTTCCAGGATGACAGTTTAAGTCTGCTGGCTACAGATGGCCTTTGACAACTGACAACATTTGCTGTTATGCCAGTGTATGACTTCATCTGTGTGACACTGCATGTGACTGCAGCTTTCTTCCTATTTTGCTTGCAGAAACTGTTCTCCGTTTCAGTAGCACCAGAATAACAGAGGTTTCCCTTGCATAAAAGAACCAGAAGCCTAAAACTGCACTGCTGCTTATGCTGGAAGACACTGGGAACTGGAAAAAATAGTAGTGTTGGAATATGTTTGGCAATTTAACCATCAAGTCTGAAGATAACTTGGCCAAATTTGATAAAGCGTCTTTACAGATTCAATACTTTTTTGAACCAACAGTTTCCAATTCTGTTAAGGCTCACCTGGCCATTTAATAGGTTCTGTAATATCTATCCCCCATGCACAAGAGTGCTTCCCAAGTACGGCAACACCAGACTTTGCAGAGCTGTCTTGTTCTGGTGCAAAGCTTGTGGACCTGGGCTGGAACTTGCAGTTTTTGTCTCCTCTGAGTCTTGGCAACCTCAGGGAATGCTACAACATGAATGAATGAAGTCATCCATCATCTAGCAGTGACTGGAGTAGGTTGAACTCATTCCCATTCTGCCTTTTGATTCAGAAGCAGGAAAAAAGTGAAGTTTATATTCTAGACTTTTCTTTTTACCACCTTTGAACAGGGCTCACAGTTTACTCTACAGTTGGTAGCTCTTTTCTTAATTTTTATTAAAACTGTTTGATCTAAACATGGTCCTAGGGCCTATTCCAAGAGAGCTAAGAATATTGGCTTTTTAAAAAAGGGGGGGAAATGCTTTTCTCTTTTCCTCAACATTTTTTTCTGTTTATTGTTCTAGACAAATACAGAGCTGAGATACGCATACAGTGGTACGGCTCATAGGCAGCGCATATGCATGCTGTCAAAGGAGTCTATCATATGCCTGGACTGGGGATAAAGTTTAGCAGATATTGGGCCTTATAACAGAAGATGATAGCCAAAAAGTTAAATGCTATACAGGAACAAAACTGCAGTCCTAACAGAACACGGCGGTGACGTTATCTGTCAGCGCCTGAATCGCAGCTTGCTCTAGCAGACATGGAAATACTTTGAATGCCAGGCACATGGCCTCTGAGTCCTGGGACGCTTAAAGTGCAGAAGGGACCATGAGTCATCCTTCTTCTAGGAATTTCTCTCTTGTGGCTTGGGGATCTTGCTGGTTGTGGCAGAAGGAAATATTGGCTTGCAGGGGTATATCAGTGTGCCCAGCTGGAGCAACACTTGGTTGGTAGAGACAAAAATACTAGGAGTTGTATTTTTCATTCTTTTTTATTTTTAATAGAACTACAGGAAGCCTTCTCTGAACTGTATGGTACAAACATTTCAAACTCTTCATATTAGTTGTTCAGTTTTAGCAAAATGATGTTTTTTAATATCCAGGGAACAATGAAGAGTATATATAATAATCTCTATTTATTCAAACATCACATTTCAAAGATGATCCTGTCTTCACCTTGGAGCCACACCCATGTGAAAATGCCACTGTCATGAGTCTGTGGACCATGATAGAGAATAGAAAAATGAATATGTGCTTATCTGAAAATTTATTTTCTTTGAGTGATAATGTTCTTGAGTCTGGCCCACTGTCAAAAACAGTGGACAGCCTAGGAGAGGAATGAAAATTAACATCCCAAGATTTGTATTTGGTATTACGAAGGAGAACCCTGCTTCTGCGGAGCATGAGGAAATTACATAACAATTTCAGAAGACAGTTTATTAAAATAAAATTGAAATATCCTGGATAAGTAAATTGCGTCAATTAGAGGAAAGTTTTGGAAACAAAGCATTCTGAGAAGTAGATTCTGGCTCCATACTATAAGCAGGCTGAATTAGCCCTTGTCTGATGAATGAGTCACAGGATAGGTCTGTGACTCTCTTTACAAGATAACTTCTAAATATTGCTAGTAAAATGTTATATTCCCCACATCCTGCTAAGAAAGGGTGGGACAGATGCTGCAGATTTAAAACTTTGACACTTATCCCATCTGGTCATAGGGTAATTTAAGAGATGACAAAATAGAGGAATGACACTGACAAAAAGAATTTCTATCCCAGTTTCTTTAGTCATGTGACAAAAAGAATTTCTATCCCAGTTTCGTCAGTCATGTGGCAAACATGTTAGATGAACAATCAGGGTGACATCCAGTGTGTTGGAAGTGCTGAGTTATAGTTCCTGTACTGTTCTGAAATCCATCACCTCCTCTATCAGGCAGAGTGTTTGATCCCTTCAAGCTGGCAGGCATGTGGCCAGCTAAATGTCATCTCTGTTGTGACGCTCAAACCACCCTCTTCACAGACTTAGCAACCAAAATGTTAATATTATTTCTGTAGAGTCTCCAAAGTCTCCTCTTCCAAAAAATCTCGGGTCAAAAAAAAAAAGGTTTCTTCTTGTGCCCTTGATCCTTGTGACTGTGGATGAATCTGTCTGCTTTCTTGTTTTGAGACTCAAGAACATGTGAATTTTCCCCGTATTTAGCCTGATCTTTCTCTATCTAGTGACTGTGAAGTTGAGCCCTTGGAAAGGACAGAGAAGAATAGCAGCTGCCTGGCTGTGAGAAATCACTTTGGCTGGCAGTTTGTGAAAGAACACAGTCTGTTAACTGGTAGTGATATAAATATTCAGGACTGGATTGACAGTATGCAGGACATAAGCCTGCTGGGAATAGTGAAATTGAGACATGACTTCTTTCCTTCTTTTGTACTCCTTTTGTGAAGGCGTGAAGGGTGTCCAGCAACAAGTTTCTTTCCTTCCCCAAGATAAGCCGTTAGAGGACAAATTGAACTGAGCGGCGAGGAGTTTTTGTTGGTATTGTTTTCCACTTGGTTTCAACTTCTGCAAACAAAGCTAGAGCTGGTAAGTGAATATGGTTTAGATAGCTTGCTGGACCCTCCCAAAAGTGCTGAGTCTCAAGGCTGCGCTTGCTTCTCCTACGCTGAAGAGGGGCTGTGTAAATGACAGAGAGCATTCTGGTGTTGGCTACATTAGGTCATTTTTTTTCTAGTTCATCTCATTGCCTGTCATTTTGAGGCTTGATGCAAAAGATAATTAATTTCAGTGGTGGTGAAGAAGCAGCTCTCAGTGACAATTAGGGGGCTGCATTTAAAAGCTAATTAATATGGTGACATCAGTACTGAGGCATGTTATTTGCAGTCAGATGTGGCCAGAGACCAATGGTTGTACTCCAAGACATAAGCATTTAAAAAGAAAAAAGGGTTTGAATGGGTTTCCAGTATACATATTCCCAAGAACTTGAAAACTGTTCATTAGACCCCTTTTTAACTTACCCACTCTTGGGTCAGGTGAAACCAGTATGATTACTCAAAAGCACTCATAATATCCCGGTAGGATGAATATTAGAGCTAAGCTAAGAAGTTGCAATTCTGCTCATCGGTACACTGAAAACTGCATCAGGTCTGAGATTTTCCCAATAATGACTAGGACTAGGATTTTCCCAATAAGACTAGGACCTGGATCTGTTTGCGTGTGTTATATAGTTGCACGTGAAGCAAAACCATTTTGTCTATGTACTTATATTTATGCCCTTTATTTCCCCTTTTCTTTTTGGGCATTTTTGTGCACGCAGCAGGAGTGCACCTGAGACGAGCTCTGAAAATTGTTGGGTAATCTGCAGTCAAAAAGCATAGCAGGGGAAATGCATGAAAGGAAAACCACCAGATTGTGAAAGGAAACCAAGACTGACTTTTTGCTTTGTTCTTATTGACACATGCTGTTTCTACTTCACATTCTTACGTTGCTGAGAAACCCTGTCATCTGCAAACAAAAACAGCTCATGCAGTATAAAGCTGAGTGTGCGAAGAATGTAAAGAGGGAGATATCTGTAGTCAGCCTACAAGAGCTTGCCACATTATTTCCATGCACACAAAAACTTACTTTTTGGGACCAGATTTACCGCCCTGACAGGCAACCTTCCTGCAGTTAATATATTTTATGTCAGGAAGTTTTTCTGAAGACTTGACTGCCATATTCTTAAGTAGTAAATAAAAAGCTAGCATTAAGTTATGAATTATGTTCCAAAGCATCAGTCAATATTGTAGTAAAATTACAGTACTTGGGATTACTATTATAGTGTAAAGTCTTAACCAGGAGCACCTGACTCAGGGTTACTGAATATCTTTCCATACCCTTGAAAAGTCAAGTAGCTTTAGTACTAGATTTAGTACATTCTTGCAGAATTTCTCTAGTTAATGAATCATAGAATGGTTTAGGTTGGAAGGGACCTTAAAGATCATTTAGTTCCAAACCCCCTGCCATAGGCAGAGACACTTTTCACTCGACCAGGTTGCTCAAAGCCCCATGCACTGTAGTATCTTTAACATTTTGTTTTCTGTCCACTTTTTATGTCCTGTCATCCCTTTATGAGCTCTCAGGGTGAAAAAAAAAGAGACTGAGTTGTGAGTTCCTTTCTGAGCGTTTAGACAGTAAGGGCCAAGCCTGTCCTTGGATTTTTAGAAGTCTAGCCCTAACTAGGAAATGCTAAAACTGCGGGATCGTATCTGAAATAAAAATTTGGTCCCAGTAGTGAAATAACAGAAGATTTTTTCAGCCAAAAGCTGCTTAGTCAGACAACCTGAGAGTAATGGACTGGCTATATTTGTATTGCTGCAGTGAAACGTTGCAAGACTCAAACCAAGAGGGCACAGCTGGCTCAAGATCCCTAATCGAAGATATTCACGGTAATGAAGCATTGTCAACAGTAAGCTGGTGGTAGGCAGATGGCAGTGCACAGACTGCTGCGAGGGGTCTCCTCACATTCAAATTCCCCATTATATCTGCAGGGGTCTTCTGTCCTTAATAGGGGACTCGTAGCTGGGCTTAATGGGCTCTGACTAATGACTAAAAAGGAAAAAAGATGAAGAATTAGCTCCTTTGTGATTTTCCTTTCTTTCTCTCACCCATCCTCGACAGGCTGTAAATGGATTTTCTGTAGCTGCTACATTTCACTGGGAAAATCAGCACGGTATCTTTTTAGATGATTAGTCATTATCTATAGGGTTTGCACTCAGCTCTCACACTGTAACAGTGAGAGACCGAGAGGTAACAAGGAGACCTTTCAGTTACCAAGCAAGAATTCCTACTGGGATGTCTATGGGAAAAAATTGCCCCAAGGCTGTTCATCCCCAAGGCAGGAACAAGATATGGCTAGCCTCATTGTGACCTACCAGGCTCTGGACACTTAGTTTCTGCAACCACCATGACTACCTGGCTCCTCTTTAAGCAGCTACGACGGTGCACACTCAAACGTACTGTGGAAACATCACAGAGAGTGAATAGACTGCAAAACCCCTCGCATTTTCGACATTGTTTTAGCCCACCGTCTGCATTTTCAGAAGGCTTCAGATTTCCAGATATTAATGATCTAGAATATGTAAAACAAACAGCTTTTTGGTTGATAAGGTTAAGAAACATCAAATTTTAGTTTACCCTTCAGGCTTAGAAAGTAATTCCAACTTCAAGGAAAACTCTGTGGAGTAAGTTCCCTGATGTCCCATGTTTGCACTCTATTTGCAGAGAGCTTGGCATACACAATGTCACAGTGTTTGTAGGAAGTGTGCGGGGTCAATATTTCACTTTTGAAGTTTTGAAAAAGAATGAGGAAGATTCATGAGCTGACAATACTGCTATCTGTATAGAAAAAAAAGAGAAACCTTTATAATTCAATTAGTAAAAAAATGCTGTCTATATTGATGGTAAGTCCTTACTTTCATGCGGCTGTAAGGCCTGCTATAAGGCGGGAGAGGAAAACCTTTTTAATACAGGCAGGCCTTTTTCAAAGCTGAAGAAGCTGAGAAGATGTGGGCTTTTTTTCAAAGTACATCAAGTCCCCAGACAGATGCAGCCGTCAACTTCTTCCAAAAGCCCGGCATGGTTATGCCGCTACACTGTGGTGAAAGAGAGAATGCAGAGATTATTTAATTGGGGATTCCTACCAGGGCATCTATGGGAAAAAATTGCCCAAGTGCTGGTTTTAAAAATGTGCTTTGGCAGGTGAAAACTTGTGAAGGACAATGGGAGATGGAGAAGTGAAACCTACTTTCACAGAAGGGTAAACGTACAGACAATTTAGGCTACAGTTTTTGGCTTAGTAAATTTCAAATATTTGAGAGAATTTTACATGGCCTGTGTCTTAGAGCTGAGGGATATCCTGGTGTGTATGATTTTTTTTTAACAAAAACCATTAAATTTGTTAATAGTCTGTGATAAGCTTATTGTCAGTTTGAAGCTCAATCCAAAGAAATACGTTTTGTTTTGCGAGGAGGTGATTAACTCTGAGCACACTGCAAGCAAGAGTTTCCCCTGACCAAAACTTGAAGTGACGCAACACCGATCAGCTACTTGGACTCTCACAGATGTGTGAAGTTTTAAAAAGGAGCTATTATAGGAAGCGTATTTGTGGTTTGCCAGTGTTGCAAAGGCATTACATAAGTTGGTTGCAAAAGAAAAGTAATTTCAGCACTCCACAGAGTATGACTTAGTGTTTTCAGAGCTGAAAAGAGCTTCTTATGACTGCTTCTTCCTTGGCTTATACTTATCTACCCTTTTTTTGAAAGGATTCAGATGCTAGTGCTTGTGGTTTGAAAACTTCGTGGGTTTAAAAACATAAATGTTGGCAGCCTACGTAGAACAAGGGACCTGCAAAAGTTTCTGTAGTATGGAGTGATCTTACCCAACCATGAAGACACAAGTATTTATAGATTGCACAATGGCTTGTTGCCTGTAAAATAACAAAATCTGTAAATATCTGTTGTTTGGAATTGGCTTCCCAGAGCACTGGCTTTCAATAGGTAGGCAGCACTCGACAGAAAGCATTAAACAGCTTTGCGCTGTCATTCTTCCCTACCTTCCTTCCCTTTTCCACCAAGCTGTATCTATATGCACAGAGCAGTATGACTTTTCATTATCAGCTTTCTTGGCACTGAATAAGAAATCCACAGTCTTAAACAATAAATTGACTTGGTTTAACTAGGTAACATACGGAGATAAATTTTATGTTTACAAAGGAAGGTAAGTAGTAGATAGAAGATGAATTCTGCTGTTTTCTACTCTAGAAGAAGCTAGAAAGAACAGTAAAGCATGTTGTAGTACAGAATAGTGCCTTGTATGTGCCAGTAAAATGGTGAAATCAAGCTATGAAGATTTAAAGTCTGTTGAACTCAGTGGAAGGATTCTCTGAGGAGCTGGGGTGGTCTGGAGTCTAAGGCTGGGGGAAAAGATTTGCTGTCATCTCAAAGCTGGGTGTCCTCTTTACTATCTAGCAATGAATTTTATCACTGTTTCCCAAAATAAAAAATTGGAATGTGTTTTTGTTTAAAAACCATTAAAAAATTAGAAGGTGCTTGAAGGAAACAAGCATAGAAAGATGGAAATAGCTATAGAGGAAAAGAGGAAGATGATGAGGACCAAACAGAATGAAGGCAGAGAGTGTTGAAGTGAGGTCAGAAGTTGCTTTTAAAAAATTTTCATTTTGAGGATTTGGATGTATGATTTTAAAAAGGAATTTGACTCGTTCTGTGTAAAGAAAAGAAACAAAAAGAAGGCAGAAGTACTTAGGAAGTCATTACTAAGTATCGGTTATTGTTCCATCCCCAGAGGACCTTATTTGGACCTTTTGTTTTATTGTAGGAAGTTGCCAAGCATACTTTGAACTCAGCATTGATGTGGCAAAGAAAGTTTGAGCTAGCAGAGAAGGCCACTTCCTCAGAAAATGTAATGACTCAGAGGTGACAGCAGCAGAAATGACTCCCGGTGAGGATCAGAGTTACTCAGCATTATTGTCTGACTGGGCTAAATCCTTTCCCTGACACCATTTTCAGAGATCTGCTGGTGAAAGCTCAAACTGGAGAAGGCCCTGCTGGGGCTGTCAAAGGGAAGAATGGTTTGTGGGGTAATATATACTGTCACTGACTGAAAGATGACAATGCATTCCAGTTTGGGGTGTTTCTTTTTAAAGCTGTTGTGTGGTATCTACCCAATAATAGTAGAGAAATGAAGAGGCTGTTCCAGGCTCACTCTTCTGGACTTTGCTCTGTTTGCATTTAGAATTAGTAATTCTGCTTCTCCACAAGAAACAAGTGTATTAACATGGGCAAGCATAAAAATATAGAAAAATCCCAAAGGTAGTTACGTTCAGTTGGCCTAAATTACACAGGTGAATTAACATAAGTGAGGTTTGGTGGTGTATTGTAGCTAAGGGCCTGGCCAAAATAAGTACAGCAGTAGCACAATTGTAATGTACCTTCAATTAACAGAAAATTAGAAACACTTGTAATTGCTAGTATATCTGTTAAACAACTGAAATAGACTCAATCATTCATTTCTGTTTGAACTCCATCTCTAAGAAGCAATGGCAGATTTTCTGAATCAGATATGTAAAATGATGGTGATAGCTTTAGTTCAGCCATGAAACAAGACATTAGACCATGGTTGATCACACAGCATTTTGATAACATGAAATAATGAAGTAGTAAAATGCTGTCAGTACTCTACAAATTGATTATAATGGAAGTAAATTACCTTGGTTGAAAATTGCTTAATGGACAACTTAAGATGGTTTACATTTGTTTGGGAGGTTGTTAAGATGTTTATTGTATTGTACAGACAAGAGAGTTTTGGTCAAAAACTTCGGAAAAATATATGCTCATCCGAATCCTTGTTAATGTAGCCTTGATGCTGTGTAATAAGGTAGTCCAGTTTGAACCTGAAAACCACATTTCCAGCACTGATACAATTCTTCATCTTAGATGACTCTAAGAAACTAAGAAATTGTGACCTCTAACCTGTCATGTCTCAACATGGATGGTCATTGTACTGCCACAGTGCTTGTAAAAAAAAACAACAAAAAAACCACCCCAACCAAAAACTAAAACCCCCCCCCAAAAAAAAACCAAACCAAAAAAATCACCATGAATGCTTACAGTAACTGAAGGACTAACTCTCTATTGTTAGCCTTCCTGAGCAAAATCTGTGTGTACAACCAGTGTTAATGTAAATGCTCCTTAATAAGAGCTCTGTGCCTCTCTGTGACCACTTCCACCATGGGAGAGAGTTCAAAAGGAAGGAGAATATCCACTGGGAGCCTTTGGAGAGCAGGGAGACTGTCCAATGACTTACTGTCTAGGGAGACTATCTTTCAATCAGGTTTGTGTATTGGGAAGATATTTCCAGTAGCTAGCAAGAGGTTTTCCTCTTTTTCAATGAATATAACCAATTTATACTTCCAACAGGGTGACCAGATACAATTTGCTTTCTATTTTTAGCCCAAGTCATAATTTTGTTTTGGGGCAGGTTCAGGTACATAGACTACATACAGAGGCTGAAAAAAGGAGACAACTAACAGTGCCAAAAGAGCAAGATGAAAGTTTCTGAAAGAAAAACCAGTCTTTTTGAGACAGGCTTTAATTTCATTTTGGAACAAGGAAAGGCCAAATATTATCTATGTCCCCTATTGTGGAGGGGGAGAGAAAGAAAAGAATGATTGATACAGCATGGGAATGAACAAGAATGATTTTAGTCATGTGAGTGAATTATTTTTTTCAAACAGAAAATACTCACTTTTAGCTGTCTCAGTTTACTCACTGGCTACTCTCTTCAGTACTTTCACTTTCTATGGCAGTACTTACAGTGATCATTTCTAGAGCTGGACATCCCACACTTACTCTTTCTGTCTAGAGATCAATACCAAATATCTTACAGTTCAGATGGTTGCTGTCCAGGTTAAAAGTGGGAAAGCAATAGTTACTGGATTGTTAATTTTATTTGGTCAGAATTTAGTGAAATAATTCTGTGCTTAACTCGCTGCTTGATATTTTTTATGCTTGAAAAATATTTCTAATTGAAGGATTATATCACGCAGTGTGCACGACTGCTGTGAATCAAGTCCCTGTTAAAGGTTTTTACCCATCCATCCTCTGTTCCTCTTTAACATAACAAATATTAAATAAGAACACATTTGGAAAAGTCTGAAGTTGTGATATCTTTCAATTATACTTAAGTATTCTTGGATTTCTGGTATTGTACTAGGACTAATTCTGCAGTCCCTTGGGGCTGTACAAAAATAATGGGAGCAGGTGTTTCAGCAAGTTCTCAGGGTTAATTCCTGAAATTCAAGTCCTCTTTTTGGAGCTAATTCTTTATGCACCTATGTATTGCTGTTAAGCAACACAGGCTTACTTCCTTGAGTAAAATTCTCATGTACAGGTGAGACTTGTTGAATATTTTTGGCTTCTGTGTAAACATAAAGCAATGTAAATCAAACTAGGCTGTAAATATTTTTCATCGCTGTTGCAATCTTGTTGCTTCAATACACAAACAGTAAAATACAATTTAGGGGAAGCTAGAAACTTAATAATTTATTGACATATTTAACAGTGCAAAGCCCCAATCTTGATATCTTTGTAAGGATGTAAAATTCTAAAGTCTAATGTAAGTGTCTGCTGTGTGAGGCCTGGAAATAAATTGGTTTGCATTTATGAAGTCAGAGGAAATATATTTGGCATAAACTGTTTCATAAAAATTTAATACACATCACTGCCTGACAGCTGGTTTATCCTGTGTGTATGAAAGACAATTCCAGTGGTTTTTTTACTAAGTGCTATCATCTTTTTGGATGAAGTCTGCAACATTTATACACATGAATTATTTTATTTGTGTGAATACTTTTATTGAACTCATGCATGTAAATATTTTCAGTGTAGAGTCTTGGTCAGTGTAAATTCTTCAGAGAAGTGATTATAATGCCTAATTTTTGGCTCTGTTGTAATAGATATAATTTAAACACAGAAATATATTTATAAAAACCTCAGTGGCAAATACTCTTTCTAAAATGTGTTTTAAGAAAGGACGTATCACTTACTAACCATTATGAAGAAATTTACAGGAGTGTAAAAATATTGGATTCATGTATGTTGGTGGAGAAAATTTAAATTTTTCAGATAAACTTGTCTGTGTAATCATGTTATATGTATTTAGGAAAGGGGAGACTTTTTTTTAACTGACAGCATTTGAAAATAAATTTATTTTAAAGGTTGTTGGCCAAATAAAATCTAGTATCAGTGTTTATAATCCTGTTTATTTCAGTTAGATTGCATATGGTAAATCAGGTTTGGGCCACTTGACTATCAACAATTTGTTGATCTTTTTTACAAAAGATCAAATTTAAATCTAGTCGTGATCAAGCAAATTTCTACTGAGGTTACAGTCATACCAACTAATTTCAGCCATTGACCCAATTTTTTACATAATGGAATACTTAAAGGAGTGGATTTTGGTCTTTCCACGGATGCATGGGAACACTCCAATATATTCTGCCACTGGCCAAAAACCGTGGACCAAATCTTCCATGTTAGTTAAATATATCTGGATGAAGTTATAAAGTCAGATTAGTAATTCATACTGCTGAATAAGTCTCACCAATATAATAATTGAAATGTGTTTGGTTGCCTAGGGTTTCCTGCTACAACATCTGTCTTACTGAAATCTTTCCTGATACAGAGAAAAACTACAGATACAGGTAAGAACACTGATTTTTTTTATCTTGAACCATTGAAGTGCAGGCATTCAGAGACATGCATCAAGTCTTGTAATTTCTGTTTTCTAACTGTGCTATATAGTGTAAAGGGCTTCAAAAGCATCTTTCTGTGCCAGGATGGAGTTCACTTTGCATGCCTTACTTTATTAAATGCGAGAAGCACACCAGCACTAGAAATGCCTGGCTGATAAGCTGATGCACTTTTTATCTACTTGGAGCCTGACTGACATCTTTGAACACTGTTGTATCTAAACAGCTTGAATATGTGACCTCATTCCTTAAATACCATCACTTGAACAGCTCTTGTTGCTAAAATAAAAGCAGTGTTGATTCTCTGTTGTGAAAACTCCTACAGACCCTCTGACAAGCGCAAACTAAACCACACCTTCTTTTACTATGATAAAAATGATTGCTTATTTGTAGCAATTACAGTGTACCTGTAGCAGCAATTACAGTGAAGGTATTACTTGCGGTTTTTATCATGTTCACTTTATGTTAACCTGTGACTGTCACAGAAAGCTCTGGCACATGGAGCAAGACTAGGAAACAGACCTCAAGGAAAATGATCCTAGAAAGGTAAAGTGGCTGAATAATTTGGTTTTCTTATACTGACAAGTAGTTTACTAACTGCTTCCTAAACTGAGGGAAGATTGGAGTTGAGCCAAATTTTCCAGTAAGATAAGAAGAAGCCGGTATCAGTTTTCTCATTTTATGCTGTCTTTTAATGCTCCCAAATACGCCTTCTGCAACGCAGGCCCGTGTCAGTACTTTGTTAAGTATAACCAGGATTTAAAAAAGACAAGCTATGCCCTCCATTCAAACACAACTGTGTGTTTCTCTGGAAACAATGTTTCTAAGTTTTTTCCCAAGAGGTGATATTTGGAAAAGCTGAACTTTTACTGGGAAGCTGAATTATTGACTCGTTAAAAAGAAGCTTAAAATTTTTATCTATGAAAACCATTTTTGTGAGAGGACTGATATCCAAATCCCCTGCAAAGTAAATAAAAAAGAACAAAAATCTTATTTTAGTGAACATATTTATTGACTATTGTTTGACAGTCTTTTCAGTTAGATTGAGTTTGGTGCTTAAAATAGTATTTTGAAATGCAATTGTGACTACATATTTGCATTCAATTGTTTTGCAGATGCATTTATGACTATAGATGCAAACTCTCTTCCTTGTCAGGTTTTGTTACTATTGGCATTATTGAGGCAAGTTCTGTTAAGGCCAAAGGGGTCATAGGGCAGAAAGGACATCCAGGTAACTACTGCATCTTTAACATAAACTAGACCTCTCCCCCCAAAAGCTGGCTATAAATTGTGTTTTATTTTCAGAATATAACCTAATTTTCTTAAAGTAAAAACTTTTTAAATATAGATCCTGGTGTTAGGTCCAGTCCAGCAAATACTTTGCTACTAAACATAGTTTTGGATACTAGATAGGGCAGGTTGTGACAATGAAGAGGAACACACATATACAAGCAGTGCCAAATCAAGACCTGTTAGTTGGTATACAAGCAAATCAGAGTGCCTACAGTTTTATTTGTGGATGTGAGGGTCAAAAGAATAAGGAATTGGTGTTGTCCTTAAATTATGTATTGCATACAACCATGATTTACTTATTGAAAGTTTTACTGGATTGAAACAAAGGTAGATCACGTGGATGGATTTATACTAAGCAGCACTCACTATTTTTAATCTTTTCATCCAGTAGCATGAACTGTCATCAGGATCAGTGTATGTTTGTCACCTATTTCTTAAATCTCAGTATTATTTTGTTAAGGGAAGAGTGTGACTGAGAGTGACAACTTTAATTTGTATTTTAATTTATAACAACTAGATATAGCATTTACATAAAAATAAAGAACTTCAGCGTAACTTTGGATGCCAAACCTTCAGTTTCAGGAGAAGAAAGGGCAAAAAAACCTTGAATACAATCTCTATATAACTTTGATGATCACAGTAGGTTGGACATTTCTTAGGGAGAAAGACAGTAGATGCAGTCAAGTGTCTAGTTTGCTGGGCACATTTGTATACCTGCTGGTGAGACAGAGGGGACTCATGCGAGCCTGTTTGGCACTGGGGAAGGTGAAGGAATTGCTGCCTTGGAGAAAGCGCTTGGGTTGAGATTCCACAGGGCTTTAAAGGTCAAGAGGAAGCACCTTGAGGCCAATATTGAATGTGGCTGGCAACCAGGGTAACTAAGCCACTAAGGGAGTTATGTGCTTACTCTGTCTGCTGCCAACAAAACTCCTGCCAACATCTTTTTGTAGTAGATGAAGTCTATTAATTCTGCATGCATACACATCAGCAGAAAGAGTCTAACATTACGCTGATCTAAATGGAACAAAACATAGACATGAAGAAGGACAGTTGCATCCGAAAGAGGCAAGGAAGTGTATTGGCAAAATTCCCAAAAAGAAAGGAGAAACTTTTCGCTCCCATGAAGGCACACTGGTTGTGCACTGGGCCAGAGATTCCTAGGGTTGAGAAAGAGCAGTATGAGATGTTGTAAAAGAAATGCAGAGTTTAAATTGGATCTAGATAACACAGACATTTTCTCTGTTCATATTGCATTAATTTGCAGACTTCTTAACACTCTGCATACAGAGGAGTCAGGTGCACTGACAATGCACAGAAGTGGCAGATGGAATAGTGGTAATGATTTTTAATTACATCTTTGTGATACTTGGCATATGAATGAAGTTTAAGCTTCCTGATAATTTTATTAGATCCATAAGTGAAAAAATTTACAGATTGAAGGAAAGAACTGAAAATAGTGCTGTGAGGAGATCCATAATGAGTGCTTTAATGAAGCAGTTAAATCCACTGTAGAACACAAACTGTTTTTAATTGGAAACATTGGACAGTTTAATCTTTCTATCAAATGTTCAGAGGAAATCAAATACCCCCTTGTATAAAAAGCAGCTGGGACACAGGGAGAATGGCACTTATATCAGTGCTCTGTAAGAGGTCAATGACAATTTTAATTGATGCTATTTCAGTTCTTGTGGTATGGTGGTAACTAGAATAGAAATATCTGAACTGCTTGTTGTTAGAAATATGTGGACTTTCTTCAGGAGAATCTTCAGCTTATAATCAAGTACAAAGATACAAGACAATGGGTGCAGTTAAAGATTGTTTTATGGGTACATCCCATTCCATTAATTTCTGAAAAATGCAGGGAGGGGCAACATTCACTTATTTTCAAAGACAGTTAATCGTTAAGCCAGATATCATTTAAAATGCATGTTGCACAAAACCTAGTATACAGTCCTAAAAAAAAATATAAAAATCATATACAACAATTGCTTTAAAGATTTATTTTCTTGATTTTTTTTTTTAGACTTTGCAGAGCCCTTTATGGCTTGTTCTTTGTCAGCCTAAAATCACAGTATGGTCCTGCTAAATCTGTCTCTTGATTTCTTTGGTGTCAGTATTGCATACCATCCCAAATAGAAACTGTATTGCTAAAGTAGTGGGAATATGGGCTCAAGTTTGAACAACAGCAGTAAAACCAAACCCAGTTTGGTTTTGCTTTTTTCAGACATACAGGGGAAGATTGCTGTAGGCCATTAGAGACAATAACAGGAAACAGAATGTAGCTCATTCTGGAGGTAGAGTATTTCTAAGGTTTATCTGTGAAGACACTACTGTCATTCATTTTTAAAAAAAAAAAAAGAAAAGAAAAAATTCCAGCTTTTGGCCTTTGCTATGGGCTGAAGGCTTGTAGTAGGGTATTGGGAAGTATTTTTTAGCTTGTGGTATATGGGTATGTGAAGAGTGGGTGATCTTTTGACGTCTCTGGACTAAACATCAGGAAGGCGGATTTGAGGAGTCAGATGGTCCCATCCACTCCCTGTTTCTCTGATGTATGGTGAATTTGATAACAGGCTTTAGTTTAGAGTGTTATTCTCCACAGAGATACCTTCTGATACTGTTTGTCATGTAGCCCATGTTTCATTTAGTTAGTTTTGAACCTCTTAAAACTAACTGTAGCAAGCCCGATTCTCAGCTAACACTAATTCCCAACAGCGTGTTGATTTCAGTGAAGCAGCCTGTATCTATAAAAGCTGAGGATCTAATCCAATAACTCTTTGCGTAAGAAGGCTGAATCTGATTTCAGTGACAATTCCCTTAAATACATAATATGAACTCTTTGAAGCTAATCTTTACACAGGTTGATAAAAATTAAGGATCGCTTCACTTTTCCCAAAAGCAAATATACATTTGCATGATTTCACACATTTCCAGGGTTATCTTTTGAAAATAGTATAGTCTACCAATGTCATGAACATGTAAAGCTGCGATAAAGTGCTGTGGTATTCTTAGAATGAGGTTGTGCTCCTTACAGTGCAGAGCTGCGTAGAAGAAAAGCTCCCTCTGGAGAAACAAGGGGGAGATGATTTCTGCAGGGCTGCTGCATGCCCAGAAAGTGGTCCACGATCTACAGTTTTCAAACTGATGCAGCAGGGTTTCAGATCTGTTCTTGTGGTACTTCAAACACTCATGAGCACTGAGGGTATTATTAATATTGGTAACTTTATGTTAGGACAATGCCAACTTCTTTTTAAGTGTCCTTCCCCGCTCCTCGTCCCCGCTAGCTGTCGTTCATGTTGCTTTCCCAGACTCTTGCCAGTTTAGCTCACTTGTGTTTCTCACTTCATTGCACCAGTCTCTAGGTTGGAAGTAGCTATATTGGAGTAATACTTACTTCCACTGAAGAAGTGGTGAGTTAAATAGCTGCATCTCTTGCACTGTTCATTTCCAGGTTTGAATACTTGTTGATTTTTTTTTCCCCGTGGCTAGTGTGCTTTCTAGGTTTTAGACAGAATCCTTCTAAAATGCTTTAATCACATTAAAGGTTTAATCATAATAAAGGTTTTGCTTATTATTATACATTCAAATGTCTTTGCAGCTTTTATTTGTGGGTGGGGTTTTTTTTGCTTAATAGTCATTTGATGATGAATTCATAGTCTACAAGAAATTTAATCTGAGTGGAATACATAAATGCAGAGATTCAAATTTGTTATTATTCATTAAATGAATGCATAGTTGTTTCAGAATATTGTCTAACTTAGGGTTACACCTTCCTATTTTAATATCTTCATATAATTAGAACAAGCAGAATGGGAGGTCAGGCTGTACAGTCAATCCTCATCATACTAAAACCACTGTAACAACTGCCTCTCGATTTAGCTTGCACAAGATTTTAGTCCTCTTGCCTTCAGATGTCCACAAACAACTGCATTTTACTGTAGTAGCACTTACATGCAAGTGCCTGAGAGAAAAACTAGTCATTAGAAATAAGTTTTGAATGAGAAGGGAGAGTAAAGAAGAATATAGGCTTAAATGTATATCTAAAATAAGAGAACTGAGTCAAAACTATAAATAAATTCAGTGCAGCAAGGTAACTTGAAATTAGATTTTTCATTGTTTTCCTGCCTCATCTGTTTTTCTGCTTGTAAGGAGGATTTTATGCCCTTTCCTTTCTTCTGTCTTCATTTCAAATAACAGAAATGAATCCAACTATTAATACAATCAGTGCAGCAAGGTAACCTGAAATTACGTTTTTCATTGTTTCTCTGCCTCATCTATTTTTGTGCTAGAAAAGGGGATTTCTTGCCCTTTCTTTTTTATCTTCATCTTTTGCAATTTCTATATATTGGGCTCATGATTCATTTAACTCTTTTTCTCCTACTCCTCTCACATCTGGCCACAGGCCATTCTTTCAGAAACTTAGGGATACAGGTTCTGTTTTGTTCTGCCTATCTTCTTGCTTCTGTAGCTGCTGCTGACTGACACTGCTTGGCTTATCCTCCCATCCAGGCTGCAAAGCACCAGGAACTTACTCAGCTATCATTCACAGTTTCTGTGCAAAAATTCCCACCTTTCTTATTTGCCATTTGAAACTCTTCCCCACATAACTATTGCTGACAAGCCCCAAAGCTCCTAGCTTCAGTATTGCATTGCTCTTCCTGAGAAAATGACTTCATTCAGACACATGGACAGGCACAGCCAGACGTTCTTCATGCTTGCTATATTAGATGGCCATTATTTTTGGAAGAGTACCACACAGCTTATGGCGGTGTCAGAGTTTCTGTGTAGCAGCACCGAGAACACAAATACTCAGCATTATCTCTTGTAGTAATCTTGTGGGTTCCTTATCCAAGTATTGCCAAACCCCAAACTCGCCTATCTTGTCAAATCCCATGTGACGTTGCCCCAGGTGACATGGCTACAAACATTGCCTACACATATCCCACACATCTGTGTGTTGCCAATACTCAGAAAGGATTTTAAAACAAATCAGTCAAGTGCTGACATGAAGCCTGACATGACGCAGAATAGATGGAAATTAAATTGTTCTGTATATTGTGCCATTGACTTCATGGGCAGGATGATTCTTCTAAACTTTTGCAGTGTGGGTTACCAGCACCTAGTTCAGCAGTGCTTCCGGCTGACGCGTTTGGCCTGTCTGCGGAGCTGTGAGAAATCTGATTGAAAAAGGAAAACAGGCCCATCCTGGCAGGAGGTATTTGTAATATCTATGTATCAGACAGGGGCTGTGATCAGGATTATGGGTTCGTTGTGTTACGCTCTGTAACTAGGAGATTATGTAGTCTTTGCTTTAGAAACTTACAACTGAGGAGAACTCACAGAAGTGTGTACAATTAGCTATAATACATAGTGCCTGTATATGCTGTCTGTTGTATTCTGGTCTGCATATGTATCTAAATTTAGTATTATGGGATGCTATTCTTAGCTCACTGAAGATCAATTTTTTACCCTTTTTTTTTCTCAATGAATGTATATATTTCCTTGCTTGCTTCTAGATCTGTCTTTCAAATCCAAGCAAATCCAAAACATCTGCAAGATAAATCAGCTAACCAATAATGGTAGGTAGCAAACTGACTGCTTTTTTTCCACTGACCTCTTTGGTTTGTTGTTACCGCCTTTTTCCAAAACACCCCCACACAACATGTCTTTCATCCACCTGTTGTATTGTGGCTTGTGAACTGTGTGTAGGAGGAATTGACTTTGTAACATGCCAGTACATTGCATAATGCAGGGAGCCTTGGTACTTGACCAGGAAGCCTAAGCACTCCATAGAGTAAACATGAACTTAATTAAACAAAGCCAAACAGCCTGTCAGGCTAGAGACAGTATATTTTGCTTTTTTGGTTACTATTTTGCATATGCGTTTGTAAATACATACATATATATGCCACACACAATGGTGAATACATAAATACTTAGGCTGAAGGAATATCCATAATCTGAACCGAAATTTCCAAGCAGAGAGGAAGACAAAATCCCTAACACAGTGTGTTTAAAACTTACATATTGGTACGAATGCACTAAAAACTTAAATGTCATTCAGTTACGACAAAATGATCTAAAATTGAACCAATGTATTATATACTATGTATTTATATGGGGCCACCTGGTTTTATTGTTAAAGCAGTTCAAATAGCACTTGCTATTTCTGAAAAATCTAAGAGATGATATCCTGCACTATTTTTAGGAATTACATGTTTATCTTTATTTGGTTGCAGTTAGATGGATGCTATATGAAGAGGTAAGAATTAACCAGTCCTGGGCTGCTTTTGTCTGAGGGAACTAAAGTTAATAGTTTTAGATTGTGCCAGTTGCCAGTGCTGATCTTTCTATTCTGTGTGTCAGCAGCTGGAGGTCTGGTCCATTTTAGCATCCCTTTTTGTCTGCTCCCAGCTGTCTTTCCCCTTATCCCACAGTGGGATACATAAATTACTCTTATAAGTTCAGCATCCTGGGGCAGTCACAGAAATGGGTTTGGGGGAAAAAAAAAGTGCCTAAGATCAGGGCAGAGAGGCTGAGTCTACAGAGATAGTAACCATCACCCACTTCGCAGGAAAGCCAGGATAGAAGTTTTGATGAAGTATTACCTTTAGTTAATATAAAATGCACGTACATCTTGGTGTCTTACAACCTTTCTTTTTGTTATATTCTTGAAGGAACATAAAGGATATTTTGCTTCAAAGAAAGAGTTTAGTACAACTACTGACCAGCTATACAAACTTCAAGCTATAAGAAGGGCTAAACCAGGTCGGATGAGTAGCAAGATGATGACGGTGATGACCTGGTGAGGCAATTTGTCTAAAAGAGGACTAAATTTGAGGATTCCTCTGAGACAAGAGTAGAAGGTAAGCATGGCACTTGCATAAGTGCTGAAAAGAGACCACATGAGTGATCAGAGGTACATCTTACCATCCCATCAGTTACGTGAGCATGCCAAAGTGTGAAGAAAGTGCCTGTGTATGGTCTGTGATCACACAGCTATTGAGCAAAACAGAGGAATTCTTAGATTTAACTAATAGGAATAAGGAGGCTGTCTTCTTACCATTGAAAGAATTTATTTGAAATGGCAATCAATAGGCTTGTTGTTTTAATTTCATTATTTTTTACTAGAATACTTAAAAACCAGTTTTACAGTGTAAGGAATACAATGTGCTGAAAGAATTAATAAATTTGACGTGAATTCAGTGACAGCCTGTAAGTATGCACAAAAATCCGAGTGAACAGGTATTAGGTAAAAATAAAAATTGCAAACAAAGAGAAATGGAGAATGAAATCAGTTTCTGAGGGTAGACGCTGCCTGCCATCTTAGTTCATCTATATTAGCCCTCTTAGTTCATCTATATTAGCTTCAGGAAGGTTGTAATGTGCTCCATCAGAGATACCTGTTCAACATTACAATAGCACAATGCAAAATTTACAAGAATTCTGTTGAATTGATTTAGTTGGATAAATCTTAAAGACTGCTAGTTTTAAATTCTGATCTTATTTTCTAAAGCTTGAAGTGGGTAAAATTTGGCTGAGAAAAAGAAAAAGTAAAAACTATATTTGCACTGAAAAAATGCATTTGAAAATAGCTTAGAATAAGCAATACCTGCCAAACATCATGCCCTAGAAAGTCTGAAGAACCTTGATTTTCTCTGGGGAATAAAGTAGCCCTATGTAAGTTCTTTGTCATGTGCTGCTTTTTCAAGATCTTTTCCTTTTGTTTCTGCTCCTTTTCACAGGATACATTAGAGCGGATTCAGCCTACAAGATTTATTTCCCTTTTTTTTTTCCTGTCCTTGCCAAAACTGTAGCTGCACCTAGGTAGCCTTCACCACAGTTCCACTGGCATGACTCACCTAAAATACATCCCTCCCTACAACACTCAGAAACTAGTTCCAAAACCAGTAAAACTAGCAAATTCAGGCTTCCTATAGCTTCAGGTCTTATATTGTTTGCATCTCTATCCTGGAATATCTTCAGTTATTCTCACATCTCTCTTGACCTCCTTTTTGGTTTTGCCGTCTTGTAAAAGACAGACACACTTGTAAAAACTACGTACTAGCTGACGGCTCCCAAATGGACTGGGGTAAGAACTGAGTTCTTCCAGCTCCCTCTCCACAGGAGAGCTCATCAGCCCTCTGTAATTTAGCCAGCTGCTGATTTTTACAAAACTATCAGGAATTTAATATCCTTGAATCTTCCGCCACTGCCATAGTTGACTGAAATTGTCCAGACCTGGAGTGTTTTATGTGGGGAAAGGTGAAGGAAATAAAGGGCTTCAGTGTATGATCAGTTTGATGTGATACTGAGAAAGCAGGGTAGGCATGTTGAAAATTTTTTTAGCTGTCCTATCTTTGTCTGACCCAGATAAAAGGAAGAGCTCCCTAACCGCTCATAAGACAGAAGCAGCAGTCACAGTCTTGGTGGTGTCTTCCAAAGCTGCCATACCTTCTGTCTTAGGAAGTCAAAAATGCACGGCGACCCCAAAACACCACCATAACTCAAGTGAACACTCCAGCTGCTGTAGTCTGATAAAAGCGGTTACAAGGGTCAAGTTATTAAGCAGTGAGCAAAACGCTAGGACATGATGGGCTGGTACCTTTCAAATGTGAGGCATTTAAAATCAATACTGTTGCTTCCAGTGTAAACTTTGCTTGTATAATCAAGTTTTATAGTCCCAGTAGCAATGCCATCAACCTTCTCTATAGTAATGGGGAAAATGTTGCTACTATCAATCCGTTTACTCCTCAGGCATATTTGCCAGCCAAGGGAATAACCCTGACTGTTGGTTACCAGGCTGTTTCTTTCCTAAGTGGGTAAATATCAATGCATAAAAAGAGCAAAAATTGATTTCTAATTTAAATGAAATGCACTTTTCCTTTAAAAAAGCAAACCAATTTGAATCCCAAATTATTATAACATTTATGATTTCCTAAGTTTTAAAAAAGCTATTAAAATAATGTAGATAAAATACCGTGATTTCAGATAGTTCATTCTTGCTGTTGGAGTTGTAAATTCAAGTCACCAAGATACTTCCATCACTTGCTCTGCATCTGAAATCAGAATGGTGGAGCTGACAGAGAATGGTGGAGCTTTCACCACCTGCATCTTCCCCTGAATACACAGGGAACATATTTTCCTCAATTGGTTTGTTCAGCTAATTCAGCTCAGTCACTTGTACATTCCAAGTTAAGAAATCAGAGGTTGAGCACCTCTGATTTAGACAGATGTTAGATACTCTGAGCCTGGAACATGCCATCTAAATTCTGTTCCTGCTCTAAAACTACACTTGTCACTTGTAAAACTGTTCTGTCTGTGCTCTAACTTGCAATGTAATGAATACTTTCTACTTTCTTCACTCCCTGGGAATCGAATGTCACAAATATGTTAGTCCAAATGACCTGAAAGGTACTGAGCATCAATGGACTTTCTTCCCCTCATTGAAACCCCAGACACACAGGGAACAAACATCGCTGGTTCATTACTTTAATTACAGTGTGTGGCATGTTCACATAAGCCAGAGCAGAACCATAATAAAACCGTAAAAAAAAAAAAAGGTACGTATTAAGGCTGAAAAGTTTGAATTTAGACATGTCCATGGGTATAGATTTAGGGATGCTGAGATCTAAACTTGATATTGATTTTAAGCATTCATGTTTAAATGAAAAGTAAGAGGGAAGAACGTGAATTAGAAAAAGTAATTGTGATACTACCTTGATCTGTTTGCATGAGGTATTAATAGAGAATGGATTTTTTTGTGTCTAGGTTCAATGAAGCTGGTGGTCCTTATGTTCCTTGGGAGTGTAACATATTATGGCCAAACTGGTAAGTAAACAATTTAATTGTATTTATTAAAAGTGTGGAGGGCTGAAGAGTAGCAGTATTAAATCTAAAGTGGGAAATTACCTGTATTCTGGATAATTTGAAAAATATTCACCATTCATTCTGATTCCTTAGAAAATTTTAGGAATGCTCACAGAGAGTCTCAGGAGACTTCACAATCTTGTATGTTTAAATTTTCTACAGTGACCTGATGAATTTAGAAAGTGGTATTAAAAATTGTTTAGTGTAAATCATTCTGCCACATTCCCGTGGTTTTGTTTTCCAAATACACTACTATTAACATGTGAATGGAAACATTTGATTCAATTTTGTTATTAATATATTGCATCATTGTAATAATGAAAGGTAAGTCTTTAGTCTTTATTTTTGCTTAAGGACTTTTCTGATTGACTGCATGCTCCTTCAAAGTGTCCAACCCTCACGCCCCTGACTGGGCAGAGAGGAAGGGGTTTCAGGAAAATATTTGTTTTAAGTCCACACTATCTGCTTGTTGGGAACTTGTTAGTCCTACAAGTTAGGCAGCCTTCACTGGGGTCAGTATTTAGACAGGAGGTTATCCAAGAACATGGAAGCGCTACAGGAAACATTTGAGGTTTTTGCACAGAGGTTTCATCTCTTCAGGGTAAATAACGTCTTTTTTGAGTGTGGAAGGACCCCACTGCTTAGGGTCCTAAATGTCTGTAAGATGTAAAATTAATATCTTAACTGTGTATCATCTTTTAAGACCTAATGGTTCTTTGCAAGGGAAATAGTCACACCAAAGTCCAATTAACGGAGGATTCCTGTCCAGTTTTAGTGAGGTGAATTCCTCAAATCATAGTATCATTTGCTGGAGAGCATTGTGTTTTATCAGTTGTTGCTTTGATTCACTTCAAATGCTGGTATATTTTAATGGTGAGCAAATATATTCTTGTTCAGTGTTGTAATATCATTTTTTGGTTCCTTTGAATGAAAGCTTAAACAGACCAAGTTGTGGCCTAGGAAGCAATTACCTGGATGTAGGAATTTAAAGCTACAGCTAATGGCAACTTTGCACTCGTGGCAGTTATTGTAACTGAGAGCTGTCCTTAAACCACTCTCATTTATGCAGATGGACATGCTCAGCACCCAGCTGGCTGGCTGAAGGAAGTTTTAAAGAATGTTTTGTAACAGATCTGAATCAGAGTATTGTCTATCAACATGGTTATGAGGACATTTACTGTAGAAATACACTGTTTTGATTTATCAGGATGTTGGGGGGATTAAAAAAAAGTGGGAAAATTGGCTCCACCTAAGTCAGCCTATGGGATGTTAGAAACAATTCCAGAATAGGAAGTGCCTGGAACACTAAAGAACATAAAAGGTTTAAAAAGTGACTGTCAATAAAATGTTAATTATTGCATAGGACCAGGCTGAAAGGCAGGCCCCACAGAAGATTCTGATAAAGCTGAACCTGACTCGCTTACCATCCAGAGATGGTAATTCCTCTGTGCTACTGCTTTAACACCTTTCCCTCCATTTGCTGCATTTGTATTAATAAACTAAGCAGTGATTTTGCTACAATATCCCACTACCGATCTTAAAAAGAAGTACAGCAGGTGTTCAAATAAAGACAAACCAAAGAAGGCACTGCAGCACAGGCATAATCTGAAAACAAAAGAATTGCAGAGTTTTATCCTTCCAGAGATAAAGGTATGATTCCTGGAACCTGGAGGATTGTACTTTGAGCTTAAAAGGAGGGACAGAAATCCAACTGTCTCTGCAATTATAACTCCATCTTTTTAAACTGCTATTTGAGACCAAATTTTTTTTTTTTCTGTTTGATCCTGCTGTGAAGTGATAATATTGCATTTGTCCCATCACAATTATTTTCCTAGGCTACGATATGCTGTGATATCGTATTACTTCTGTGTAAGATCAAGGAGATGGTAACAGTGGACAGAAAAAAAATCCAACTAGTACATAGCCATTGTCAGCACTGCTGTGGAAATTCAGAAACAAACCAACTGGTGCTTCTCTTCCACGTGCTGAATGCTTTTCTTCCCAAGTTCGCTTGATGAAAACACCTCATGGAAACTAAGTTTGTAAATTAACTTGCTGAGTATCTGTGAAGTAATCCTACTTGTTGACAATCTTCATATAAGAATTGTAAAGTATATTTCTAAAGAGCTAAAAGAAAGGGTGTTTTGCAATATAGTTTCAGTACTAGAGAGCTGTATTTTTCTCTCACTTGTTAATTTGACTTGCTCAGGCTATCTGGAACTCCCTTCCTGTTTCCCTCCAAGACCTTTAGTCACTTCCTTTCTCTAAATAAAAACGCTTTCATTTGTCTTTAACTGATGATGGATTCTCTTACAAGCATTCTGATAAAATCAGATGGATTATATATAGATTTTTCCTACTTGTAAATGACCAAAAATCACTGCAGTTAGATAAGTTAAAATTAGTTTCAGCACTGTATCTGTACTCAGAATTTTACAAATTTTTAAAAGTACCTTGTTGCCTTAGGGTATATTTTAATGGAATGTTAAAATTCCATTTTCTTGTTTAACCAAAAAATGCGAAATGTAGATTGGCTGGTGAAATTCTATTGAGTTTATTAAATCAAAGTTCTCTTATTTGCTATACAAAAAGTGCAGATTTACAATACAATACAGTACTTTCCCGGTATGTAATAAATGAGTACACAGAAAACCTGAATTTTCCTTTTAGTGAAGTATTTCAGGCCGGGTCATCTACTGTGAATGGGGTAAAATGCCACTGAAGATTACAGATAATCAACCTTATCCATTGATAAGGTTGATAAATCAGGCCTGCATTTTTTTTCTCAGATGAAAGCCATCACCAGATTGTTACACATTTCTTAATGCAATTTAGTATATTAAGCATCTTCAAAAAGTAAAAATTTTCTGAGAATTTATGTTCTCTGGAACTGAGTGCTCTCCCCCATGTACATCCTCCAAACTGACTAGTTGGTAGGAAAAGAGAGGAAGTATTGTTAAGATTTTCTTTGCTTGCACTTACTCTGTGGCAGCTGGTGTAAGACACCAGATAGCAATCGATAAGCAAAAAGAAGACTGAAGGTGTCAGTTTATATCTTAAATCATGAACCAAATTAATTGCTGGCTCGGTGAAGTGGAAGTGTTGGTACTGGAGTTACAGCAAAGATCTTGGGCTGTCATCCTCCATGTCAGGACCCACCGTTTCTACCAGATTAAAATACCATTCAGGGATAACTGACATACTTCTAGGTGAAGTTCAAGGCTGATACCTAAACTGACTGAGCTGAACCTTGGGTTACACTCTCTAAGTAAATTTCAGTAAGGATGATGGGAGCCACTGAGCCTGTTCTGTCTTTTATTTATGCATATGTACTGGCTGTAGCAGAGATGTGGCAATAAAACTAGGAATAGAATTTAGCCAGAACTTCCATGTTTTATATTTAACAATACATGGAATTTAATCCATCCATCCTGCTCCCACATCCCTTGTATCACCGGAAAAAGGGCTGACTTGAAAATATACAGGGATAATTTGCCAGTAGAAGATAGAAAATCTTAGGGGAAAAGAATGGCAAGTCTAAAGACCTCACAGGTTGTTAAGTGCTTATTCACCTGCTGTGAAATTTTTATCTCCATAGGGATAACAGTGTTGCCTTTGCTGTGTTTGTAAAAATACTTTTCACATTCCTTGTAGTCATTTCTGGTAGAGATAAGGAACATTGATGTCTCTGTACATTGTTGAAAAAAATCTCATCTGGAACTACCTGTGCCCAAACTGAGACTGGATTGAAAGGAGCAAGGGAAAGGGTGACAGCAGAGCTCCTCTAGCTTTAGCTTAAGAAAGTAAGGGCTGGACAAAGTGTATGCTTTTAAGCAAGTTAGAAATTAAAAGTCAGAGAAAAGAACAATCTAAGGGGAAAAAGGACATACATTTGCCTTGAGCAAATTAAGACTGGAAGTTAGAAGGATGTCTCTAGTTAATTCTGAGGTATTTTCGAATAGCCGTCCCAATAGAAATAGCAGCAACAACCCACCCCACAGTCAAATATGTGGGTTCAAACAGTTCATGCAAATAATACCGTATGTTTTTCTGAGACAAGAGAGGACTCTGTGCTGACACCCCTTTGAATCTCTCCAGTCACGTGTTGCCATCCTGTTTTTCAGAAAGTAACTGAGTACTGGAGATCTAACCCCAGTTTCATGCTAGAGTCTCTTCCCTCTGCAGTATGAAATGTAGCTTCCCTCCACGCATTTGGATACGCTAAACAGAGCTCACTCGGGAACTTCTGATGCCTCGTCAGTCCTTCTGCCCAACGGGCTGCCTCACCTGAATATCCACCTTTGCACACACTGCACCCCACACGGCAGAAGGGAAGTGATAGGAGAGCTGTTGTTTCTTTGCCTTACGTTCGTGTGTCTCACTGAGCTTGCAGTCAGCTGAACGTTTCCATGAACTGATCTCTTTATACAGCCACGTGTGGGAGAACAAATCATCTGTGGGTTAAAAATCCATAACAATGTTGGACTAGTATTAAATATAGACTTGTAAGTCCTTTTGGTCTTATTGTGGTAGCTGTGTGGGTGGAAATTGCACCCAAATATACACCATTTTAGTTAAATTTAAGTGTTACCCTAAGGGCTTTGGCCAACGTTCTGTCTCTGAGCAGAAAGCAAGAGACCACACCAGAGCCTAGCGCAGAGACATGCGCCAATTTTTGCTTTGTGAACAAGCTGCCACTCGCTGCCTGCACAGGCTGCCCGATTCAAATTCAGATTTTTACAGCGATGGTTAGATCTGTTCAGATGGCTGCCTTAAACCAACGCGAGTGGTTAAGCAAGTTTGTCTCTTCTGAAAATGTCTCCCCTCTGTTGTTGCTTCCCCCTCCAGACACAGTGAGCGCGTTTGCGTGGTGTTTTGGTTAAAACTTCCATTTCCCGCGGAGGAAGGCGCCGACTGGCCCCGCTTCCCACCCCCGGGGTGAAGATCTGCGCGACACCGGAGGAGAAGGAGCGGGATGGGGAAGGAGCCTCACCCCCGCCGGGCCCCGGGACCCTTCGGTCACATCCAGGGTGAGACAAACCCGGTTACGGTGGACCGGTGCCTCGCAGCACAGCTCCCCGGGGACCCCCGACCC
>NW_009648550.1:2089102-2095162 GCF_000708025.1 Charadrius vociferus | reverse complement strand
AGGGGGAACACGGATGCTTGTAATGTTACTCATTTTAAACAAATCACCTCGCTGGGGAGGGGCGAGGGAGAGAGAGGAGTGAAGGAGCAGCGATGCCGCTTTTGCCGGACCTGCCCGGCGAGGCGGGGAGCCGGCAGGAAGGTGAGGGGGACGGGCTGAGCCCGCGGCTCTGCGGCCCTTTGTGGGCAGCGCCGCGCCCCGCCTCCGGACAGCGAGGCCTAAGCCCCGAGAGGGAATGTAAACTACAGCGAAGTACGTGTGGAAGCACAAAAGGCGTACGGGCTGCTGTAGGTGTGGCAGTACTGGGAGGGAGAAAAAATGTCAACCGCGCGTCCTTGCGTATGGCTCCTGGATGGCCGCAGGTGTCATCTGGGGCTTGCCTAAAGGGAGCATCCCTTAACATTGGGGTACCCCGAATTCAGAACTGCTGTGGTGGAGGGCGTGCCGCCCCCCGAGCGGCAGCCGGTGCTGCCCGAGTGCCAAAACCCTTCTTTGCCAGCTCTAATCCAGGAGCTGACCCGGCATGACTAATGTGTTGCATGCGGATTGCGCCTTGGCTCCGCTTTTGCTTAGTGCAAAATACAAGAGCTAACTTGAGGTCATCAAAACAGGAAAAATGAACAAATCAAGGTGCCTTATTGTTCTGATGGTGCATTCTTGTCTTCATTGCTATTGTCATATTGGTATGTTGTATATGTTTTAAAGATGCAGGATTTCAATAATCACTGGATGTTAATGGCACAAGCGAACATGATACTCAAGATTTAATTAAAAAAAAGAAAAAGTATCTGCAACAATGACAAAAAAGGCCTGTTGTTCAACCTGAATTTAATTGGGGGGGTGGGGGTGGTTCACAATACATTTTATTTACAAATGCGACAGGACTTTATGCTTAGTCGAGTTGTTGTCTTTTATGACACCTCCTTTTATTTTTTTTGTTTTTTTCTGGTAGCCCTCTGTAGCAATACACTGAGGAGATTTTTGGTATTTTGTGGTTTGGGTGTCTTCTTTTTATTTCCACCATTTGGAGGACAGATGATGACAAAAGCTTGCAACAGATTTAAGAGGAGGGAACCTATATGATGGGTGAACAGATTTTTTTTTAGGCAGGTTATTTGAGTAGAGCTGTGGAAGGTTTGAGCAGAACAGCACGGAAGGAATAGGATTGACCATATCTTGCTGTTGCTTTGAAAAGCAGGGATTAAAGTGTGATTTCAAGATCTAATTTGTTGTTCTACTCCCTGACCCCTGAAGGGTAAAGCAAGGAGCACAGTAATTCCTGAAATATATCTTTTCTATTAGAGTAGAGGAGACCTAACGGTGTGAAAATTGGGTGGTGTAGCTGAGGGGTGGTATCAATGAGTTATTTTCTAAGACCTAATTGGAAAGGAGAGAATTTATCAATGATGATTGATTGACAGCTCTGAACTGAGGACTGGCATCTTTGGGAGGCCTGGTTTCCAAAGACAAGGTGTTGTAACGCATAATGCTCATGTAATGATGGATTGGAATATTGGAAGCTATGTCTTAAGTACTTGAAACTACTAGATGAGAAGAAATTGTTTTGATAAAAGCATTGTCTAGTTATGTCATGTATACTTCGGTCCTTTGAGATGCAGAAGTACTTAGTTTTATGTGTGTTGAGTATCCATTTAAACATCAAGTATTTTTTTAGTTTTGTAGCTAGCAGTTGGTGTTAAAACTATCTCAGTCAAAATATTTAACTTGGGTTCAAATTAGTTCACTTTCAGTCTTGCTGTGAAATTGGCAAAATCAGATTGATGGCTGTAACTTGTGGCAGAGTGACTAGGGCGTGGATAGCCACGTGTCTGGGATGGGTCCCTCTCTTCTGGGGAGTTACGGTTTCATTTACTTTCAGTTCTGTTGCATGAGTTTAAGGTGTAACCGAAGGTTTGCAGTTCACAGCTTAGAAATTTTGCAAATGATCTGTCCTCTTCATATTTAAAATCTAAGGCTCGGCTTTAGTGAGGTTTTGAGGCAAATAACTTTGGAATTCTGTTTCTAAGAAAAGGAGAAAGTAGTACTGCCTGTAGTAAGTATGTGAAGAATAGTAGGGATCCTTTTATCTGCAACAATAGGCCACAGTGCTGCTTTTTGTCAGTATAACAATAGAGAAAATGTATGGACTACTTGATGGCCCATTAGAATGTACTATTTATATATATGGAGGTGTTTTAAAAAGTAAATCTTTGTAATTACTATTAGTTACATACTTCGGAGTATTCAGTATCGTTGTTACAAGAGACTGTGACATAATTATATGTAATGCAAGTCTCTGGCTGCGTATGAGCAGCCTACCTTCTTAAGAGCTAATATAAATATTTGCTGGAGAAGAAAACAAGCCAGAGGACTTCAGTAAAACTTCTGCTCTCCTGGACACTTTCTTTCTTTTTTTTTTTTTTTTTTTTTTGCTACTGACTGTTATGTGGGTAGCAAACACTACAACTCTTCTTGAAAGATTACTATTAAACCTTTTGATTACCTAAATTTACATACAGTGCAAAGAAAAGTAAATTTGGGGTAGTTGTACATGGTAAAAATAATGCACGCTTTTTTTTTTTTGCTATCTGTCCAAAGTAATGATGAGAAGATACAGCTTTCCATCTCTAAAGCCCTAGATTCTAGCAACACTAGATCCTGCTTTTAAAGGAAGGTCATATATCACTTTCCTGGAAGAGATTATTGTGTTTTGAAGTTAAACTGCACTTAGAAGAAACCCGTATAGTTAACCCACCAGACTGGCCACAGACCAGTATCCAAATGAATAAAGATGTCTCCTTGCATGTCAGGTGCCTGCAACTCGGCCACGGTTCAATAGATGTGCAAATGTTGTGAAGGGCCAGTGTATTAATTAGTCTTGTTTTTCCATTTAGTTTTATAGCACTTGGTTTTAATTCATCAATGGTGAACAGTTTGCTTATGTGCCAGACAGCCTCAAGCAGAGGTCAGCAGGGATGCCCCAAGCTGTACCAGGAGCACACAAACTGTTCTGTATTTGAGTTCACCCTCACCCAGCTCATTAAATGGAGTGATTTATACCTGTTTCTGCTCACTATAGAGCGTATCTTTTTATGCAGATCCTGTAATTTGCATTTTGTACAAATTTTAAAGCACCATATATACTTCTCAGACTTTTTTCTGCGTTGCTGAGTTTTCTCGTGTGCTGCTATGTATGCAGAGATGCATATAGAAGAGTTGTGTGGATTGTAAGGACGGCATGCAGCATGACTTGGAAAAAATAGAGCTGTCCTTGAATACTACCACTGGTGACTTTCATTTGCACCCTTTATTTATTAAAATATGTTCCCACTGATCTTTAGTGTTTCTTTGAGGTGCAAGACCCTTTCTCTTTCCCAGTTTAGGCCGTAAAGCTATAAGAGAGGTGGTCATAACCTTGGTGTATCCAAGGTAGAATGTGATTTTTTTTAATTTTTTTTTTTTTATTACACAGTTTCCATTATAGTGACATATGGTGAGGAGAGTAACCAGCAATTTGACTGGTGTAGTAAAGCTAGTATCTTCATTTTCCTATTTTGTATTCACATCTAGGTGAGTTCAATAAGGAATCATTTTATTTGGTTTTATTTATTGTCATGCGCAATGCAGCGGGGCCCACTTCTGTAATTCAGCCAGTATAGAAGTTTCTAAAGTAAAACAGCTATATCTTCTGTTAACCAGAAGTACGTGTAAGGATAGTCCTGCCAAGTTTGATAGTATATTTGCTTCGTGTGTATCCTTTGACTTGCTTTCCAGGATAAAACCACACAGCTTTCACCTACTATATAATGATGTAGCCCTCAGGGAAGTTTTGAATTGCACTGGGAGTTTTCCCCTTGGAGATGAAGTCCTACAAACCACAAGTTAGGAGCCAGCGAAGAACTACTGATTGCCCTTTTTTCCCTTCTTCCCTATCTGTACCTAAGGAAGTTCACACCGTGTCTATGAAGTGATCTTGTCCACCTTGTTGCATCACCGCTGGTGAGCACTGAACCTCTTTCTTATCTCATAGATAACCACTAACAGCACTCATATAGTCGAGGACAACATTTTAAGCCTCCTGGTGAGTGGTTTTCTCCTGCTGACTGGTACAAAGTTGCTAGGGAAGTGTCAAGTCCTTTTGGAACAGCTGACCGACACATGGTTTAGAAATGAGTGGTCCTTTGAATATAAAGGCCTAAGGTCAAGTGACTCAAACTTTGCAGCTCCCAAGGCCAGAAATAAGCTGTGGTTGTTAGCAATTGGCATGGTGAAAAGACAATCTTAAAGTAGATCTGTGATTGGAAAAATATGATTTCTAAGTGGCTTGCAGGTGCATCTTGTGTTATTTCAGTAATTTGCAATGCATTTTTCTAGTATAACTTTCTGGTTGGTTTATTGTGAGGATGTTTTCACTTTTCCTTCCTCTTCTCCAGTGCCCAGGATGGGGGAGGATGAGGATTTTGGAGAGCACTCAGTGGCACTAAGTAGCACTGGCTACTAAGTAGAAGGCATATAGGTGTCGTTCTTCTAACCCTGGAGACTAATTTCCCCATGCTGTTAGAATCCTGTGGGTCTTTGCTGTTTGCCACCCGATTTTGAGGGAGGTTAGTGGCTTGGACTGCCTGCCTCGAAGTCCATTTTGCCACACCCAACTGCTTGGTGGCTCTCATCAGATTAGTGTGGCCTTTGTGTCCTGGGAAGGTATTAGAATAACAAAGGGCAGTTAACCTACAAGTTGAGGCATGTCTTGGTGTGCTTGAGTTATGTTTCTTTGTTTTCTGTTACTCTTTTGAATGAAATAAGCCTTTTCTTTTTTTTTTGGAAGCTGGTGTGTTACTATAGTAACTATGAAGCTCAGATACAAAAATTAACAATGCATAGTTTAATCTGAAAATGTCTTTTGGGTTCTAGATATTTTGTAAGCAAGGAAATAGTTCTTGGTCTTTTGCTGGCTAGAAAAGCAACGTGTAGCTTACAGATAAGAGTTTCTGAATATGTCAGGACAATTTATGCGTGAAGTAGGAGGAGAATTGTGTAACTATCAAGCTGCATTAGAAATAGAAGAAAAAAGCTATTATTACCAAGTAAAAAATAGTGAACTGTGAGACCTGTTCTAAGTAAAACAGTTCAGTATGTTTTCATGTGGGTTTTTTTATTTCTTGTTTTATGATCTAAAATAGAAATTACTCCTGTTATGCTTTGAAAACACTTCATAATGTTTTCTGCTTTTTAAGACTGGCAGCACAGCGCAGCTAGCACTGAGATCACTGGACTATGGCCCTATGACATATATTTGGTGGATAGGGTTTTCTAACTGGTATTTCCATTAATAAGGACTTTTACAATAGCAATAAAATAATGGGCTTATTAATATTCACAAAGTCTGAGAAAATCAAATTATCTCAGAATGTTTTTATCTTTCAAGTGGAAATAATCAATCTGCTGCTAACTGCAGCTGTCAAAATACGAAGATTTTAAGTTAGAGATGTTTTTAAATTACTGCTCTTCCTCATGGTTTTTAATGGCTTTGTCTCCATTTATTGCTTTCTGATGTATGAAGAAAGAATACCTCTTTCCCCCCCGCCCCCTGCTGCAGGTGGAGGTGTTAGGAATACCAGTTTGACCTTCCCTGGTTTTGCTGAAAGGCTTGCTTTGTGTTATAGGAATGCACTGTGAACTTCTACTTGCAGCTTTTTAATGAATGTGGCAATCATGTCATCAACTTCATCGGCTAGGAAGAATATGTTAATTAAGATGTCTTTAAATAAAACACAAGACTGAGATAAATATAAACTTTTCTGTTTCCAATTAAAAATGTGCTCAGCCTATTAGTGATGCTGCTGGTCTAATGTCAAAATCTTACTGCTTATCCAGTCATTACTGGTTTGTAACAGTTTTTGTTGAACTCTGCTGTTCCCTCTTTTGACAGAAGATAAAATTCCTTAATGCCTGCCCATCTCTGTCCTTTGTGTGTGGTAAGGAAATGCATGGCTAGTGAAACAGATGAAAGAACATGTTGGAGGCCTTCAAAAGCAGGTTTTAGCTGCAGAACTGTAGGGA
>NW_009648550.1:2056618-2089079 GCF_000708025.1 Charadrius vociferus | reverse complement strand
ATAGATGTTTGTGGGTAGGGGTGGAAGAAAGGTTGCTTCTTGGTCTTCAGCCTGGTCTTCAAGTATTCATGCCTTTGGCTTGAGAAATGCTGTTTAAAGGGCCAAGTGATGAGTTTCTAGTGTTTTAAGCCCAATCTTCTTTAAAATATCACATTGTTTTATAAGAAAATCAGTTTTCCTGTGTGAGTTGTGTGACAAAAAAAAAGTGACAAAAAATTGAAGTGGATAGCTAAAACCTTTATTGATTAAAATCTGTTGCAACCCAGGAAGCACAGTGCTGCTTGATACCTGATCACCTTTGTTGAAGAGGAGGACATCAGGACAGTGTGTGTAGTCTTCACACTGCTTTATCCATTTCATTAAAAGATATTCTTACACAAATGCTGATTCCTCTAATGAATGTCCATGTGCTTTTTTTTTCTCTTTTGAGATAAATGTATCTTATGTATCTATTTGTTTTTATTTTACAGACTGTAAGCTCTTATGTCAGAGGCTTGTCACACGAGGTAATGTTTTGGGAATAGATGCTAAAAGGAATCAGTAGCATCTCTTCTCCATTCTTTAAAGATTAATTTAGCTAATAAATATATTCTTCCACAATGACAAAGTTGCAAATCTAAGTACTGCATAATTTGTTTAATTGTGGGGAAAGCAGAGGAAAATTCCATCTGTACAAATGGGTGAAAGCGAATCTTATGATTGGTATAATCTCCAAAATTTAATTGGATAATGTCTCCATAATGATAGGATTTGCATGGCTCTTTAGACTTCCTGCCTTTGAATAAGTTCTGGTGTAATTATTATATTTTTCTGCTTTGTGGCACTGCCAGAGCCCAAATTTCTGTTTGTTACTTCAACATATAGTTAAAGATCCAGGTCTTAAGGAAGAGTTGTTTAGTTTTTACAGAAATTATCTAGTAATTTCTCTTTTGGTTACAAATATTGCCAAAGACTGAATACTTACCTTTAAAGCCATGTCTAGCTGGACATGTGTATTTGCAGCTGGCTGGATTGTTTCTTTCTACTTCTTTCATTTTAATTAAATATATTAGAATAATTGGTGACTGTAAATGCTGGATCTGTGAATGTTCATATCTGAGATTGTTCCAAAATCATTCTAAACTTTGCTATTTTTGCTTTTTTTTCTATTTGTGGTTTATGCATTAAATATAGTTGTGATTGTGAAGGGGGGGGTATTTCAAGCAATCAGAGATGGGCTGCGAACAGTTGAAGTTGATTATTGTGGCCACCTGACTTTAATAAAGGGAGGTATTTACCCACCACCTGGTGCTAACTCTGTAAGAAGGCAGAACTTGTGTGATTACTGTTAGTTGATACACTTGGGGGAGAAGGCACAGGCCTTCAGGGCACAGTTAATCTGTGGTACTTTTGCTGTGTGTCCCTTATTTGTCAATGAGCTTAGCTTATGCTCAGAAGCCAAATAGTTTATCTTCATTCTTCAGAGGATTTAACTTTCCTCATGGTGAGCCACGGTGGACTGCTGGTCTGTGATAGGTATGTGCATCCTGTTCCTGAGAATTCCTTGTTATACTTGGTATAAGAATAATGAAAAGTTTCTTTGGAGCTGATGTATGTGACTTTTTTCTTTGTTTGTTTACTTTTAATAACAAAATATGCCAGATAAAAATCTGTCCCTGCTCTGAGGAGATACGGTGACACTCGTGGACTTTTAATAGGAAGTGGCATTATAAAACCATCCTCTGAAATGCCGCCTGGATCCTGTCCATAGTGTTATTGATCAAAATGTGTGGTTGCAAGAGTGAGTTGACGCTGGCAGTTGTGTGTCTGAAGTATCTCATGGCCTCTTAAAAACACCCTTGTAGTGGGTACTTATTTTGGCAATCTGGGAATTGTAATGGAAAGAATTGTAACAGAGCCAGAATTAACATATCTTCTTGGTGCATCTGTTCTTGCTTTGGTTGGCAGCTGGGTATTGCAGGGGAGCGGTACTGTCTTTCCCGCTTTTTACTCTATAGCTGATCGAAAGAAGATGAAATGGCATGTACTTTACCTCTGTCATTGCACGTTTTACAGTATCTGCAATGCTGAGCAACTTGCCTCAAATGTAATTTTTCCAAAAGAGGAAAAGTTGCTGCAAGTTGGACAGAAAAAAAAAAACCAAACTTGCTTAAACCAGTTTGGTTATAGATTTCTGCTTAGCCAATAAAAAGTACTTGCTTCTTGCTGGAGACTTTTATTTCCATAAACAGAATATTTAAAGCAGCAAGCATTGTTCAAAATGCTTGCTTTGAGCTTGTTTTCTCATTTCATGTTATTTGAAATAGATGAAGAAATCTCCTGTGCGCTACAGTGCAACTCGCTCTGCAAGTGATGCATGATACCCCTTTGCAGTAATTTCCATGAAGACCCGAGATGACCTACAGATGCCCGTGTTAATAATCAAAACTCTTGGATCCTTTTGTGATCCTAGCTCTGGTACCCTCAAGATGTTAAAAATGGAGCTCCTGTTTTCACTTAAATCTTCAGCAATCTCCATCTTCTGTAGCAGCTTGTATATTTTACTCAAAGATTTCCAAGTAGTTTACAGTCTGAGTTTCCTAAACTGGAAACTTCTCTTTATAAACTTGTGCATATAACTAAAAAGAGCCAAATGAGAGAACCTAATTATTTGCTGTAGCTCTGCAGCTTGACCTAATGATGTGAAAAGATGCTATTAATAGTTAATGTTCTTTATCTTGAATTCCTTAAATATTTGGTGAAATACCATATTTAGAACAATTGCATCATAACAGGAGATGATTTAAATGGAGTTTGTGTAGGCAGCTGCTTTTCTCAGGAAATTCTTGTGAAGTTGTGTGCCCTTGTTTACTCTGCAGTAGGAAATTCGGTATCCAAGAACTTGACTCTCCTTGAAATCATTTGATTTAACTTTTAAATGGCCAGGTATGGTGTCTTTGACGCTTTATGCCAAGAGGTAACAATTTACTCGTAATAATTGGACATCAACACACACAGGAGAGAAAAATCCATGGCAGTTCCTCCCCATGGTTATGAAGTGTGAGGTTACTGCATTGCTCTGCAAAAGCCTTGAGGTTTTTGTAGTTCTTGAATCTGTAAAAGAGTTACATGTTGTACTACCATGAAGTTTGTGTGTTTTGCTTAGATAATGGTTGAGATTAGAAATGCTGCTTGGGACAGATTTTGCTGTGGACAAATTAACAACTCAGTGCACTGAAGAAGCAGTTTCTCTTTCGTATCTGCCCTAGAGGGATTGCTGCAAATGTTACTTTTATACTATGTATGAGTCACGTCACAGATGCCATTCCTTTGAGTATTAATTTTGCCCTGTTTTCTTTTATTTGTTAAATATTTGTATTAACAAGAAGAGGCCCTTCACAATCAATGTCCCATTGTGGTAGGTCTGTAAGATAAAAGTAGACCCTGACTTGTTAGTTAGGCATTTTGGTCATTTTCTAAACACGCAAAGGTGAAGTGGATAGTTAAACTTTATTTTTGCCAACTGTTTTTTGTTTTAAGAATAGCGTACATTCTCCAGGAAACTAATCCAGGAAATATTTTTTTATTTTATGAAGACTGAAACCATCTAGCAGCCTAATACAGTCTCCTACCAAAGCTAAATTGCATCAGGATTAAGCTTACTCTGTGTTTATATGTAGAAAATAAAATATTTAGATTTTTTTTTTTCCCCAATGCTAAGCTTATACATAAAAATAAGGAGAGTGTCAGAACAACAAACCTATCTTACCACAGACCTGCTGCTGATGCTGGGAAGGAGTCACATGTGAGAGCAGATGGAAAGGTATGTCAGTTACCAAAAATCCAGTGATGAGGGATAGAACATGTTCTTTCTGAGTTCTTACTTACTGTGACTAGACTTAAGTCCTCTGCTTTCTGTTGGCAAGTATGCTTTTTGGGGAAAAAAAGCGGTTTATTCATAAATGCTTTTCTTGGAATTGTCAGTTCACTACCTTTTCATTTTAAACATTCTTCTCTTTCTGAAAATCTTTGCAGCCAACTTCACTTTCTTTTTCTTAGTTGTCTGGGAAATGTCTGTCCATTTATTTCTCTGCTTTTTATCCAAAACTCTGATATTAAATTTAAAGTTTTATGCTGGTAATATCAGTATCTTGTAACAACACCGGTTAGTGGGCAATCAGCAAAAATGAGAGTTTAAAAGGACACCTCTTTGTCATGCTGGTCTCAGATATTTTTATTTTTTTTTACTTATAAACAAAACTGAAATCTGTTTCTTGTTGGTGGATCTTATGTTTTAGCTGAATCCGTAATACAAAGTTTTAAAGTATGAGAGTTCATGCTAGTGAAAGGAGAAGCTACAGGGTTGTTTGTGGGTAGCTTGGTTGTTTGGTTGTTTTTTTTTTTTTTTAGGGAATATTTAATTTACAAAAAGTCAAGGTAAAATTTAAGACTGTTTTTGGTTAAGAATAGGACTGCAACCAGAATGAATCACTTGGTGCATCAACTTTGTTCTGTTGTTCCCTTAATGCTTGCCCTTTCACATTATGGGGATATGTTCATATATGTGGATATAAAAAAAAAAAAAAAAAGTAGTCCAGAGGACTGCGTGCTAGTGAGCAAAACTGTTAAATTTCTTGTGAGGCAAACAGCAGTCATGCAGTTATTTGTGTGGCAATGTGTGGGTGTATGTTTGAATACAATATTAGTATTTTACTGAATGCTATAAGATCACCTGGGCAAGGTTGAATTTGTCTATAAAGTTCTCTTTAAAAGCCATTGATTGGACTACTTCAGTAACTAATTGTCCTGGTTTGAGGGACACAGGATTAATTTATCTTCTAATGCTTGGGAAAACTGCACTTTTAGAAGACTCTAGTGTCTGAATTTGTGAAAATACTTACTGTATAGCCAGCTATGGTGTGTGGGTCTCAGTGCTTTTGAGCTAGGCAGGTTGAGGAGGAGCGAGACCCAGGCACTTGACCCACGCTGCCCAACAGGGTTATTTCATACCATGAACATCACATTCAATATAAATTAGAAAGTTTGCTGAGAAGTTCTCTCTTCCTTGATGGCTGCAATCCTGAGAATTTCTTGCTGCAGTGCTGGAACCCTGAAGCCTTCCCTTCCTCCTGAAGCTGCAGAACTCGAAGTGTCTGACACTTGCTGTCCACTGCTGGGAGTGCACAGCTTCCTACTGATAGAATTAGCTATGTAAAATCCTTGTATATTTTATACTGGTATTGGGATCAATATTGGTTCTTTAGTGTTATTAATGTTCATTATTTAGTCTTATCCTATTAAATCTATTTATATTTCAACCCTTGTGGTTCCTCGATATTTCCCCTTCCTGGGTGGGGAGGGGTCATCTGGTGATAGAATAATTGTCTAAACAACAATAAATTGTTGAGGGTTTCTCAAACCATAATACTAATATAACATAATACCATTCACAAATACGAGGTCTGCCTTTCTCTTAACTGTAATGCTGAAGGTAGGCTACTAATCTGCTCCGTTAGGGATTTTTGGCAGAGAAAATTTGGAGAAAGCCTGTTTTCTCCTGGAGATTTAGTGTTCGTTTCAAGGTCTCATTCTTCTGTATTTCATGAAGAAAAATAATCTGTCTTCTGATGAAAATAGTAATCGAGTAGTTCATCTTACTGATTCTTTTTTTTTGGTTGTGATTTGTAAAATCTGAAGACTTCTTTACTTAGCTTTTCTTTATATCTTTGGATGAAGCTTTGCTGTAGTGGAGGCGCACTTCCTAGGTCAAGAAAGGAGTTTTGAATATGCACCTTTAATTGAAAATAATCTTGCTTAGAGCTTTGATATATTCTGAATTTTGGTTTACTTGACTGTAGTAGTAGTGTACTACTTTGTTTGTTTCAATCACCTAATTTGCGCCATTGATATAAAAATAGGAAAGGCCACTCTCAGTGATCCATCCTCCTCACACTTTTACAAATGAAGTTATTCCACTAAACATAGTACTTTATTACAAAACTTACTACATTTGTTGTCAGGTGTTACCAGTGCTACCTCTTGAGCAATGGGTGGGAAGAGGCAGCTGGTTCTCTAGAGTGGTCTGCAGGTGTTGGCTGAAGTGGCTTGCAGCATCTTGAGGTATGCCTTTCAGCCTGGGCAGCCTTGCTGTATGCCAGGTGACAGCCTACAGATGCTTCTTGCCGTGTTTTTGTTTTGTTTTGTTTTTTCTCTTGTCTATCAATGCACCCACAGAGTTCTGTTTCTGAAAGGTTTCTACCTCCAACATCTGAGTTAAGGATTCTGCAGTGCAAATGTCATTGCTGGAAAAAAACCCATTCCTTTCACCATGTTATTTGAATTACAATTAGAAGAGAATGGGTGGTTCACGTGCTCTTAGCAATTATGCTGATGTGGGAGTTGTAGAGGTCCTACTCTGTTCTCCCTGCTTGCCTGGAGGTGTTAACAGGGCCCACAGCAGGAAAAAGTCCTTGTATGTTCTTCCTTGTAGCAGGAAAAAAATGCCTTTCTGACGTGGGTGGAGGGATAGTGGGTGGTTCTCCTTGGCTGGTTAGGAAATACTGCTTTTATGTAATCCCTTTTCACACTCCAGCTATGTGTGGAAAATAAAGTTTGGGTGTGGGCATAATATCCTTCCATTAAGAGAACCTGGGAATTCAGTGACTGGCATAGCTATTGTATGTTTCTGTGTTGAGTAAATGCAAGTCAACCCTGAGGATGAGTTTGTGCATTGTGCTGCCTTAATGGAGCACTGAAAAATCAGTGCCCATGCTCCTAAAACCAGTGTTCCTCACCAGAAACTGAAATCTCTTTCTGGGCTTGGGAAGTATTCAAAAGACTTTGTCTAGAATTTTTGGTAGATATTGCTGGAAGCGTACTGCACCTTCAGTGACTTGTGCGTTTTCCTCTTTGCCTCCTTTCCCCAGTGGACAGATCTTTCTTTGCCCTTCTTTTATTTCCATGGTTTTGGCAACTCCAATCCGTTGACTCACTTGGTTTCCCTGTGAGATCCTTTTCTGTTGGGCTGTCTGGGGTCTCTGTCTTCATGCTGCGCAGTCTGGTCTCATCAGGTCCATCCTGCTTTCTCTCCCCTCACTGCTGCAAAGCGTAGACCCCTTCCAGCAAATAAAGGTTATGCTGCTCTGGCATGGTCTGGAGGAGGTCACAGCGTGTGGTTTCAGGGAAGGTGCAGGCTGAGAAGTAGTCTCTGTTACCAGCTTCCTGGTGAATTGAACATCATGGGTCCTTTGAGGCTTTGGACTTGGGGGGGGTGGGGGTGGTGTGCAGTGCTCCAAGGGGAGCATGCCACAGGTGGGCAGGAGATAAGGTGATAGATTGACACTGGCTCAAGCATGGAGTATGTGGACACTACTAGTCCATTTAACCAACAAGTGATTAGGTATTTTTTTTTACTCGGAGGAACACAGTTGTACATTTGTGGTCAGATGTTGCTTGCTTGATCCATGTAATGTTCAGAGAAAAGGAGAGTGTGCTGCTGCTTGGTGCAAACCCTAAGGCTTGCTAGCTAAAAGTTCAACGGTAGCCCTAGATGTACCAGGCACACTAGAAACTGAAGAAAACCCTCTGATATTACTGCTAGAAGTCTCATTTTGAGGAAGGCAGAGCGGGTCTCTGGATTTATTAGTCCCAATCTGTGCTTTCACTGAAGCCCTTTGTTTCACTTTCCAAACCAGGTGACTTGCTAACTTGTCTCATGGGGTGGTGGGCCCCTTGCGAGCAATGTGCTAGTGGAAGAGATCCCACTGAGCCAGAGCATGTGGAGTTGAGCATCTCCTGAAATAAAGGGCATACGGTGATACTTGGCAGTGTATGGATGAGCATTGCAGTTCTGTGACTTAGTGTCACATATTGATCAATTGTCCTCCAGTGTGGTTTTTGTCCTTAAAAGCTTTTGCTGCCACTGAACTGTAACACTGCTTTAATGTGTTCTAAATTTGGAATTGAGGTTTCTCTCTGTGTGGTCCTTAATAGGAAAATGTAATTTCTAGAAAACTGAACAGAAATCCCTTTGGCCCGGCAGGAGTTGAGGAAGCTTCTAAATACTAAATCCTACACTCCAGTTTTATTACCCTGTTTTCTTATGTCTTGTCGTATTTTGTGGGTTATAAACCTCACTTGAAGATAACAATGTTCTGTGAAACAAAAGCAATCAACTGTGTATCATGACAGGAAATGTAGGTTGTGAGGAGACTTGATTTTTGGAAAACTGCTGGTGGGATTAAATTGAGTAAGCCAGACAGGTCATAAGTATCCTGAAGTGGCGTTGCTTTTGCAGAAAGTCATGTTTCAATGCCGAAATAAAAATTACCTTAATGCCTTGCTTTACTGGACTATTATGTGTGTACTGCTGGGTCTACCATATTTCTCATTTTTTGCCTTTCATCTGTTCAAATCAATGGCTTCTAATTTTTTTTGCTTTTAATTAAAAAAAAAAAAGTTCTTATAGTTAATTTTGTCCAGGCAAATAACAAAACTAAACATGCCTGATGCCTGTACTGGAAATTCAAAATCTAATTGAAATGCTGTAATATAATTTTGCACTTTGCTAATACAACTGATGTAAATTGCAAGTATTATTTAACAGCCTCAATTTGAAACCTTTATGCACTCTTCAGAATGAAATATATTTACCTAAATGTTACTGTTTTTTACATTAATGTAATGCCAACAGGCCACAATGGACCTGGGACAAATACTGCTGCTGACACAGAAATCCAGAGAAGGACTGGTTTTGATTTGCCTGGTTCCTAATGATGGCCGGTATTGGTGCTTCTAGACTGTTTTTTCATTAAATGCTTTATGCAGCTTAGTAAAATGTCATAGTTATATGCTTTTACTTCAGATAACGTGCAATATGAAACTGGGATAGTCTGGCTTCTTGCCATTGTGCATTAGTGAAGGAGGGTGACTTCTTAGCTTAGGAAAAGGGTGTCCTTCCTTATATTTCCTTGGTTCTTTGAGTGGAAACTGGAGAGCTGGGATTGTCTTGTGAAATATTAGGGTTAAAACAAATTCAGCAAAGCAAAACATGCTCCTTGGATCATGTAAAAGGAGACTTTAAAAATAATGCCTTCATTTGGAAGCTTGTATACCTTATAACACAGCAAAAATAGTAAAGGTATAAACATAAAGCAAATAGTGCAGTCATTTACTGTTACCAGTTTGATCTGTGGTCTGTGTGGAGTTTCAAAGTTTACTTTAGTCATTTTAACTTTTCACAGTTTTTGGTTTAGTCTCCTTATCACACTGCTTTTCTCACACAAGTTAGTCTGCGTTAGGAGACCCTCTGGACAAAGGGAGCTGATTAAGGACAGTGTGTCGGTGGCAATGGCAGGTGTTCTGTCTCATGCTAGAGACGCTGTAGCTGGTCAGTAGTGTGGAAGCTTGGAGAACGAAAATAAAGAGTAGTTACTGCGGTGTATCTTACCCTAAGATTGGTCCCTGGCTTGGAGGGTGGAGGCGCCCCTCAGTTGCCTCAGTAAAGATCCCATTGTAAATGGAGAATTCCGAGCGTTACCTCAAATTTCCCAAATCTCCCAAATTTCCAGGCTTGTATCTGGTTCTGTGGTTCTCTGTGGGTGTAGGTGTTGGCTATGGATCTGTTTGATTTACTGGGAACTGACTACTTGCGTGCTTTCTCCCGTCTTCAACCTAGCCTTTATTTCTGCTGAGGTTATTTGTTTGTTTTTCAGATGAGACCCTTTTTGCTCTTCCTGCTACATCTGCGCCTCTGATGCACTCCTCTGCAGGCAAGTTCTTTCTGCTCACCTTTGTCTGAATACATCCTGCATTTCTGATCTGATCTCATTAACTATTTCTATTAGTCTGCCTGTACTAAAAGTCAGCATGGGTCCAAGAATAGCCTCTATTCCATTTTTCAGTTTTGACTTTTCAGTTGATCTGTTCAAGATTTTAATACACATTCATTTCTTTACATGGTAAACTGTCTTATAAACAAGCTACAACCATCTGTGAATTCTTGGACCCTTGATGTAGGAGAGAAGTTGATGCTATTAACAGGTTAACACATTAAAGCATAGTTGCTTTACTGATTTAGCAGAAAGATTTAATCCATAGTAACTTTCTGCAGTATTTTATACAAGTAAAATTTGTCCCTGTAGTATTTATTTAGTGTTTTTTGTCAGCTACACTGCCCACCAAATTCCCATTTTAAAAGTTTCAAAAAAAGACTACTTAGTGGCATGATGCACGTTTGTGCATATGTTTATGCATAAGCATAAACACATACCCTCTATCTGTCTCACCTTCCCACCCCACCCTACCTCTCTCACTTTATTAATATTGCCTGCTATACTTGGATGCTCTGTACTTGTCTGGCATCTTCAGCTTTACTGTGATCTTTGCGCTGCATAAAAGTTGCTGCTTCTCTAGCCTCTTGCATACTTCTCTGCTAGAAGAAGTGAAATAGTATAGTGTACTTTAACTGATACTTTGTTTTAATGGCTAATAGTATTTTTGATAGAACTTGGAAGAACCTCTTAATAATTAACATCACGTGAACCTGTCATGAAAGTTTGCATTGACTTTAAGAGCACTTGCATTCTCTAACTTTCCTTTCTGTCCACGGTAACAGAAAAAGTTATGGACTTGCAGGAGCAGCCAGTTAGCACTAAGTCGCTTTGTCAAGAGGATTTTACTGCAGTCCCGCTTGATACTGCTCCTTCTCTTCCCTCCTTCTCTCCTATCTCAGCTGATCCCTTTAAAGAGCACTCAGCCTTTGAAACACTCTCAGATGGATTACCTGCAAGAGGCATTTACAAGGAAAATGCAAGTGAGGTTTATAAAGAAACTATGGAAAAGGCAAGAAATCCATTTCTTACAGAGGGAAATGAAAGAGACATTTCAGAAATGAAATACTCAGAACCCCCATTTCCTAAAGCAGAAGCAGCCATTTTATCTCAAGCTAAAGAAGAAACACAGCTAGAGGGCCCTAAAGAATTACTTAATCTGGAGAAAATGCCTGCAGAGCAGCTGAAAATGTCTCCAGAAACTCCTCAAGATTTGTTTGAGAAAAATGAGGAAGATCTCTTTTATAACAAAGACAAATACAGAGGTGGTGATCACGGTGAAAAAGGGGCATTGAAAGAAGACCCTCTTAGGAGGGAAGAATATGCAGACTTCAAACCATTTGAGCCAATATGGGAAGTAAAAGGTGCTAGTCCCAGACTGAGCAGCGTAAGAGAGGATGTTGGAAGTAAGGTAGATGCCAAACTAGAAAGCAGTTTAGATGGGAAATATGCTGTAGACAAGCTGTATGTGCAGAAGGATTATGAAAGAGAGAGTGAGGGCAGTACTGAAGATCTCTCTTTCCCAAGTACCCCGGAAGCTGTAAAAGAACCTTCTCAGACTTACATCACTTGTACTAAATTTGAATCCTCTATAAGTCCTGATGGTAACAAAGTCAAATCTCTTTCCCCACTAGAGGAAGGCACTTCAGAAAATAGAACTGATGATGAGAAAAAAATCGCAGAAATGAAAGCTCAGACGAGCACAGAACAAGGTGATTTTAGCACTCGAGCAGTTGGCAAGCAGGAAGGCCAGGAAGCTGACTATGCTAAAACAGAGAGTATATCAACAGTGCCATCTGACACTGCAGCAAATATGCCTGAAGGTCTTACTCCTGATCTAGTACAAGAAGCATATGAAAGTGAAATGCATGATGTGGCATGTACAAAACTTGCTTATGAAACGAAGATTGATTTAGTTCAAACCTCTGAGTCAGTACAAGAGACTCTGAAACCCGTGACACAACTCTGTCCCTCATTTGAAGGGTCAGAAGCTGCTCCATCACCAATATTGCCCGATATTGTTATGGAAGCCCCACTGAGCACTGGGACTGCTGGTGCAGAAGCATCTGCTGTGCAGCTTGAAGCTTCCCCATTAGAAACATTTATCCCTACTGCTAATTATGAGAATGTAAAAGAAGAGACTGAAAAACCTCCCTTATACCAAGAGGCAGTGAATGTACCCCTGACACAGGCCCAAGAAGCAAAAGAGGCAGTAGCATTTAAAAAACCTGATCATGAGGGTAGTGCCAGTCCTGAAGATACAGAGACTCCATATATATCTATTGCATGTGACCTAATTAAGGAAACAAAGGTCTCTGGTGAATCAGTTTCTCCATCCTTTACAGATTATTCAAAGACACCAATAACAGAATGCATTTCTCAGGATGAGCCTGAACACAAGGAACTTGTTGAAAAACTCTCCCCTCAGTTTGGAAAATCTGACTTGTTTAATAGCCAGGTGATACCTGAATTTACTGAGAAAGTGAGTGAAGATCCATCTCTCATCTTAAAAAGTAAATCAACTGAGAATGTTGTAACTGATGATGAACATGAAGAAGGACTGGTGGATTCAGTAGCTGCCACAGGCAAGCCTTATCTGGAGTCTTTCCAACCTGAGCTGGACTCTTCCAAAATTGTTGCTGCTCTGCCATCTGAGCCAACACCTACAAAAATAGCCAAGGCAGAGAAGATTCCTCTTCAAATGGAAGAGCTGAATACTATGGCTTATTCATCTGATGTGTCTGTTGCTACGGAACCAAAAACAGGAGACAACAAAGTGCTCTCATCCATGGAGTCTTCCCCAGTCCCAGTGGAAGAAGACTTTGTGATGTTAGCTCATCCTAAAACTGCTCCTGAGTTTGTGGCAGCAGCCATTGACAAAGAAGTAATGCACAAAGATGAAAGTGAAGAGATCAGTAAGGCGATCAAAGGTGAGAAGAGGCAGTTGCCTTGCCCAGAGCTACCCTGTGATCTGTCTATAAGGAATGTAGAAGTAAAAGCTGAGGAAGATACTAATGCCTTGAAAAAGTCCTTGGAGGCTGTGGACAGAGAAGTGCCTGAAGTATCCATGATGTCCTTACTGGCCACAGATACCTCGCCTTTACCTGCTGAAAGAGAAACAGTCAGTGTAGTAAAACCGGAAGCTTTTGAGAAAGAAGCTGAGCGAGAAGCTGCTTCTGTTAAAGAAAAGGAAAAACCTACTGCTGTATTTTCAGCAAAGCTGAATAAATCTTCAGGTAATCTGTGTATGCTGTCTTGCAGTTCACTAATCCGCATAATTCTTTAGCTAAATTTAAGCATGTCATGACTTACTCTTTTTGAGTCACTTTCTGTAAACTTCTTTGTGTAGGCTGAGGGTAACAGAAATGTCAGTACCTGCACTTTTACCTTTTTCCTATTCTGATTGCTTTAGTACTTTTTTTTTTTTTCTGTTTATCAGGAATGGATTCACTGTCTCCAGTTTTCTCCTTCAGTTCTCCTGCTGGTGATCTGTTGATACAGAAATAAATCAATGCTCACTGCAAGCTCTTCTGTGGTTGTCTACAGCCTGGGCATTAGGTGGCCTTCCAAACTTGCTCTTAATATGTGATAGTAAGCCAAGGATGGTGTTTCAGTCTGCTGCCTATACATGATTTGAAGAGGCATTTCTTTTTCATACATAGTTCAGATATCAGACTTTGAAACTTAGGAAGATACCCTTGCTGCTACAGTATGTACAACTTGTGTCTGGAACCTGAAAAAGACTCTGCGCACCTCCACTCACATGAATTGCAGCTTACATTAGATCAAGGCCAGTGGTTTAAAATAAGTAGTGCATATGAGGGAGCTTAGTATTCAGGTTACTATGAAAGTGGCCATTAAGAAGTTGAGTATCATGCAGACTTAAAATTTGTTTACACACAGCACAGATACTAATTTCCATTTTTCTTTTCAGGTGGTGTTTTCACTTCAGTTTGGTTTTTTTTTTTTTTTTTTTCCTAGTAATGTGTAGTGTAGTTAAAGTAGTAGAAACTTGAAGGTTAAGACCACTGTTGTGTTGCGTTCAGTTCTCTAAACTGAATTGTAGTTAAAGTAGTAGAAACTTGAAGGGAAGGTTAAGACCACTGTTGTGTTGCATTCAGTTCTCTAAACTGAACGGCTTATGAAGTTCCTGCTCTTCGTAGAGTAGAGGAATCTTTGCTTTTTGGTATCGCAGCACTCTGCTGCTACTTAAGTCTTGCAGGAGAAGCATTCGCGCTAAAAAAAGCGACCACGGAAAGCACAATTAGTCTGTTCTAAATAGAAAATCAAATGTTAATTTGACTCAGCAGTAGTTTACATGTGCAGTAGCTGCAGTCTACAGTTCATAAAATACTACATCCCTAAGGTATGTCTTCTACATCAAATGTGTTTTGGAAGGAAATAACATGGGAATGTCAGGGTGTTGGTGCAGCTGAAATAAGGTTAGGAAAATAAGGTAGAAGGTGTAGTTTTTATGTTTAACTTTGATAGTTGCCATTCCTCCTGTCCCACCTCTTCTAGCCATACAGGTAGGCAGAAAGGATAGTTTCCCTTTTCCCTTGTACTGAAATTTCAATACTTTCACTGTTAAAACACAGTGTTTGTGTTCTGTGAAGACCTACCTCCTTAAGCTCAGGCCTCCAGCATATAGTACTGTCTAGAGAACAGCTGCTGTGTATCTTATACTTCATGTCAAGGGCTTGATTGTTTAGACATCAAACTACTTGAAAAACAAACAACCAACAACAACAAAAACCCAACAACCCAAAACATTGCACTTGGTATACTAGCTTTCTTGTTAGCTCTTTTAACAAGAAGCCCTTGCAAAGGTGTCTTTAAACATTGTATGGATGTAGTAGGTTGGGGGTGGCAAATCACTGCCTTGGGAAGAAAAGACTCTTGCTTTGGGTTTGACAAGGACACAGCTGCTGCTGTCTATGTGAAAAGCACTGGTGGAGAAGCTGCACATCTGCCATAGTAGAAGAGGAGTGTTGAATGGTGTCTTCATTCTCCCATCTAGTGGCATAGTGCTGGGACAGGGTGCGCATCTGTCCAGCTTTGGTGTTAGCTGAAGGATGGGACCTGGACCAGGCACAGGGCTGGGCCGAGTGTGTGGGGAAACTGGGGAACTGTCTACAGTCTTTCCATCGGTGTTGTGCTCACTCCGTAAAGCAGTTGCAATTGTACTTTTTGACTTGCTGTGTTGCTTGGGAAGAAAAATACTTTTTTTTTTTTTTTTTTGCTTCACTCCAGAAGAACACTTTCTTAAAGCCAAATAGATGAGAATACTAACTCAAAAATGTGATCCATTTTCTTTCTAGTGTCCTGTCCCATCCCATGTCTGTTCCTTCCCCCTTCCCCCTCCCTGCCCCCCAATCTGTGCTGCTTACATTTTTGCTCACTTCTGCTTTATTATGGAATACAGAACTGGACTTCTGAGACCTGCCTGAAGAGTCCAGTGACAAGCCATGAACAAAATCAGTTGTCAACTTTTAATACAACATTACTTAAGCACAATTTCAAAGTAGCATCAAAGAACTAACACATACACTTGTCTTTCACACTCCCAGAAAGGAGGGGTAATTCATCACAAGGCCAAGAAGTGGATCTGTGCATGTGTTTAGCCTTCTAAGGCTCTTTCTGGGGGTGTTTTTCTGTCTTCCCATCAGTGGAACCAAAACAGATTTTACTGTGTCTCAAGACTGATGCTTATTAAAACATTAATCTGAACTGCCTTACTGCTGCACTTAAGTAAGTGTTCAAGAACCTTAATTTTAACAGTGCTGTTTTTTTGAAAGCTAACCTAAATGCCAGCGTATCTATATGTACCTGAAAGTGTAACTTCAGACAGTCCCAGTGGACTGCAGGGAGCTAACAGAAACTCTAAAAGGGTTGCGGATTTTTTTTTTTTTTTTAAACTCCACCACTCCAATAAAGCAAAGATAAAGCTTTGAACAACCTCCTGCGTAGAACGAGGTTTGTTTAATGTTGCCCAGCAGACCCTTGGGTAACCTGTATTATTTTGTAATGGTATCAGACCACAGGGACCTTGTACTTCATAGCTGCATGGGTTTTAAAAAACAAACCAAAACCAATTCAGAATTGTACTTAACTATAAAGAAACCCCTCTCCTTGTAGGATGCCCCTGTTTATAACAATTTCAACAGCAAATATTACTACTTTTTCACTCCTGCAACACCAAAAATTGCTCCTGTCCTGCATACAGAGATCCTTTGGGTTTTTGTTTGTTTTTTTCCTTTTTCCTTCCATTTCTCAGCACACGCTGTATTTAGTTTCCTAGCAGATAACTTTTATGCTTCACTTTCACCAGACTTTAAAATACACATACTCTATAAAAATACTGCATATTAAGAGGTGACTTCAGAGTGGATGTTTCCGGCTTGTTCAGATGCTGCTGACCTCTGCCACAGCTGCTGCAGCTCCAGCTTGTGCCAGGGCTTGTGCTGGTGGGGTGTGTGCACATCAGGACAGTGCAGCAGTGACTAGGGAGTCCTGGCCTGAGGCGTGCTCGTAAAAGAGGGCTTTGATGCCATCTAGTGTTTATAATGAACTGTGACTCCAGTACACTGTGCCCTTCTGAAGATTGCATCCCAGGTTTTGAGACACGCTGAACTGTTGAAATTAGTTTAATATTCTTAAAGTTGAAACCTAAATATACATATTACATATCTTAACCTTTCTGTTGTACAGGCTTTCTTCACTGATAACCCCTTATTTACTTTTGGATAGAGATCATTCGTTCTCCCAAATAGGCTAGACGACCATGCTTCCTGTAAACATTTTTTTGATCGGTTGAACATGGAAGGATTTTATATTATCAAATTACAAAATCAAAAGTATATTGTTGAGACCCCCCAAAATCTAAACCATGACAAAGTTGTGTATGAAAATGTAACCGCAGTGACAGTTTAAATATCTGTATATTCATCTAGAGTATTACACTAAGATTTAAATATGGCTTTGAGATCTTGACTATCAAGGCAATCGGTTTCACAGGAAACTCTTCTTGCATGGCACTTGAACATCAGGCTCTGTAGACTTTCAGATTAAACATTACGAGTTTACAGATCTCTTGTTTTCATATATGCCACAAGTCACTCTAGTTGAATTTTAGAAATGCAGCTAATTACTAGTATCATACTTTTCCCAGATTTTCTTGAGGGGGCAAATTCAGAGGTGACGTCTAAGTGGGAAATGCACTTTGAGAGGGTGGCTGAGCAGTAGTAATGATGAAGCTTTTCTGTTTACTCCTGAGTCATGGGGGCAGAAATAAAATACTTCCTGTGATCCTGTAACAGCAGTTACGTGAAGCTTAAAAGAAGTTTGAAATGCTGCCTTGCATCAGCACTGTACCCACTTGGGTAATTTCTGGTAGTTTCCATATTTGTAGTTAGTTAAATAGAGCCATTCAGCAGATGGGAAGTGTTTGGTGTGGTTTTGTTTGTTGTTTTTGGAGGAAAAGTACCTTGGCATGCCTCTGGAGTTTCCTTCAGGAGCAGATTATTTGTAAAATGTAATTCAACATAAAATCTCATTTTAATTTAATTTGATTGTGTTCTTAGATTCTTTGGTTGTTCAGGTCTTCTTTTGTGCTACCAGGTAAAATAATAAACAGAGGCTTCTGTTCCAGGCTGGGAAATTTGGGGAGGAGTAGGAGGAATTCATAAAAAACCCCAAAACCTCGAGTGAAGTTTTTCTGAAGGAAAGGCCTAGCCCTGCTGTGTTTCATTAGAGCTCTCGTATCCCCCCTGTCGAGAGGCAAAGGCTGCCGTAGCTAAGGCTGCTAACAGAGCCAGGCCTTTGGGCAGTTACTTGCAGAGTGGCAGAATTAGAGCGTTTGTGGTAAGTTATCAACTTTCCCAGAAGCACAGATAGGCGCAGTGTTGAATGAGGCTTTGGGTGAGAGCAGAATTAAGTAGTCATCCAAAATACTCTTCAGTGCAAAAACGCTGTTGTCAGTCCATCTGCTCAGGGTGGTTTAATGCCTACCTGGGGAGTAAAGCATGCAGCCCCTTTGAACATAGGTGTGTTCAGTAGAAGAACATGTTTGGAATTGATTGCATCTGTTTTAGTTGTCTGGGTGACTTAATAATACCGGTTTTTAAATAGCCTGTTAGTTGGATAGTTTTTGTTTAAATGTTGGTGTAGAAACAGGCATGCAATTTCCCTAATGAAACAAAAAAGCTTGTACAGAAGTTTGTTGATAGTGCTGCTACTCAGTTTATATGCAGGCTAGGGTTACATGGTGTATCTTGCCTGAAATAAGAGATGTGAGTATAGAGGGACAGAGACTTCATTTTAGGTATCATTTGCATGGCGTGGTAAGAGTGAACGTTGCGTATGCAAAGAGGAGGATCTTGAGGGCAGGGAGAAACTCCTGTGGGGAGGGAGTTAGTGGCCCATTTGAGATGGGAGGATAGGGACTGGTAATGCAGCCGTTCTCACGGCTCGGCTCCGTGTTTGTCCACTGGCTGCTGCCAGTTTGCTGTGGCTGCATGTATGGCTACAACAAAATGTCTGTTAAGGCGTTTTTTGCATACATGTACTGTTTTAAGTATGCAATATATAGTACATGAAGAAGAAATGAAGAGGCTTTAGTTGTGTATCTTATATAAATTTGACAATTAGTGGAAGGAACTTTCTGAAAGCACCAGGTTTTTACACAGTCATCCAAACAAATGTGGGGGGAAAACCACAGATTTTGGTGGTTTTCAGTTGATCTTAAGAATTTCAGCTCAAAGAAAGAAGCAGATTTTCAGATGCGTTTTGTCCTTTTTTTGTATAGTGCAACTTAACAAATTATCTTGCACTATGATGTTTGAAGGTACATTTCCCACTTACCTCTTATAGTATATGTTTTCATTTATCGATTGAAATTGTGAATGAAACGCACATGTTTATATAAGTTAAAAATATATGTAACTGGTCTTGCTGTCAAAGGAGGCTTTAAATTTACGTAGCAATTGAAGCAATAAACAGGGCTTTGGGGCAACTTTGTGGTAATCTTTCTCCATGTAAGATTGTCTGTTCTAATGAAAAGTAAAACTGTCTATTTAAGACCTGAATCAGGATCTCCATCCCAGCCAGTCTACAGTATTTTTGTGAAAATGTGTGAATGTCCTTTTCTAGTTCTTTAGAAAATGGTATATCAAATTTTTAAGGTTTTGGAGCAATGCTGGGGAGTTTGTAGCATTTTGTTGTCAGCCCTAGATATTAAGAAGAAATTCCAAACTAGAAGAGTAGTTGTTTTTTCAGCAGGGATGGAAAACAGAATGGCAACATTGTTCTAAACAGTTCTTCTCTTTCAGATGTTGAGTTTCTAGTTTATGCTCGTCGCACATCCGTACAATGCTTTCTGTTTGTAACTTCCTATACGTTAGTAGTGTAAATTTTCAGTTCTTGTTTTTATTTAAATGAAGGGAACATTTAGTTGCCAGCTCTGTAGCTGAAAACACGGGATGCTGATGTAAAATAAAAAAGGGAAGGTGTTTGGTTGTAGGAATTGGGAAGGGGGCGAGAGAACTGTTCTTCCCAGACCTCCGTTAAGATGAGTAAATATGGCTGAGCAGTTCATAAGGACTAAAAATACCAGCAAAAAGACTTCTTGTGTTCTTCAGGAGCCTCTTGCTTTTGTTACGGGCGCAGAAAGAGTCCTATTCTGTTTTCCTTCAAGCTTTTTTTTTAAAGGGAGAGGTGTGTTACAAAGATGTCTCTGTTAGCCTTCTAGACAGTTGGACATTTGTTTAAAAAAATGAGGGGAAGGCATATATCTAGGAGATTTATAGATGTGTTTTAACCATTGTTTGAAAAGCAATCTGTTTAAAGCTTGTCTAGCGACTACTTTTAGCTCTGCTCCGCTGTGAAAAGCCGCTTAGGGCGGTTCGGCTTTTGTTAGCCTGCGCTGAGCCTTGCTGCACTGGTGTTCCCAACGCGCTGCCACTACGCTGCGGGGAGAAGCCGGCTGCCTTTGTGCCGGTGATTTCTTTCTCTGCCTTGCGTCTTTTCGGGTTCTGTTGGCAAGCAGTAAGAAGCAAATGGCTCCAGCGGCTGGGGATTGCATGTTAGCCTTAGTGGCGGAGCATTAGCAGCCTGGTTACCGCTGGCACTGCGTCAGTCGCGCTCCACACCCCGCGCCGTCAGCTGACCGGCCTCCTGCAGCACCAGTGCAGCAGCAGACTGCAGACGCTGCTGGGGAAGCCCATGTTTCCCATCCTGGGCTGTAGGTTTCTTCTCTTGCAGCTGTCCTCTTGGTATGCATAATTGATAATCACAGCTGGAGGGTAGATCGTTTGTGGAGAGATGGACAGTCAGCCGAGCAGTTGGAAGGATAAGGGTATTTGTTCTTTCACCTTTTTTCCTTTTTTTTTTTTTTTTAAAAAGCTAAAGATGCTGTGGGTTGTTTTTAGCAAATGGTGTTTGTAGCATGTATGTGATTGTGAAATGTGTCTGAAGATGTAAGATTTGTTTGTACTGTATGCAAAATTGTAAAAGCTGTAGGTTAAAATGGGTAAATACGGGCAATGCAGAAGAATAAATTATTTATGTGGGTGAAATAGCTTGAGTGACACTGCAGATCTTTTTCAGTGCTACAGAGCATATTAAAGAACAGCTTGTTTTGGTTTGCACTGCACAAATATGAGCATAGTCTGAATTTAGTTAATGTTCCTTTCAAATTCCTAGGTTATTAATAATTTAATAATACTAAGCATTAACTCATAACAATGTAGCGTCTGCATTTCATGTTGTTTAGTAATTTTATGAGGAGAAATCTTATGCAGATTATAGAAGGTTATTTCCCCCCTTTGCATGCCCCCCCCCCCCGTTTGGCATAGCGTGTTTAGAGCCTACACTTAATCATATTTGCTTCAGATTTTTCATAATTCTTTTGGATTCTAGCTAAAACTATGTCCGATTTTCAGAATTTACAGCCATAATAACAAATTGTTTTAGGTAAATAAGTAGCTAACCTTAAATTAGTGTGGTTCTGACCTTTGTTCCTGTAACCACCAATGGGAAATCACCAGTGTAAATCTCTGTGGATCATTATATTAGTGCTCAGAGTGTAAGAATTTAAGCCTTATTTGAATACATAATCTTCAAACTTTATCAGCAAGACAAGCTTGAAAAATTTTAATAATTTCTGGAAACTTAAATATTTCCTTAAAGGGCCCTGTTGTCCTTGGTAGTTGTACTTGTGAAGTTCTCCTCTTTTTCTATAACTATTGTTCAAAATCTATGTGTTTTCCCACTTGGACAAAATTGCCAGCTCTCTAAAATCCACAGAATGCTCTACCGGAACCTAAATACGTAGCAGAAAAGCCCTGCAGGGGAAAAGCTTTGCCCCTGCAAAACAAGGTTCTAAAAGTTCTCATCTTTCATTACAGGACTGTAAAATATTAGGAAAAAATATTCTGTAGCGTTTAGTAATATGTTCTTGATATGTAACTAGTTTAAATGTTCAGCACTCCATACATGAGGCCTGAAATTCTTGGGGGAGGGGGGTGGGGGGGATGGGGAAAGGGGAGGTCAGAAGGTTTTTGTAAAATTTGAGAGGCAAGTTACCTTTGGGTATTCAGGCCCAGTTTTCAGGTTTTCTTGGTGGTGGTCTGTCCCTCGCTGCAACTGAAAGCAGACATTTCCAAGTCTAGAATTTGAGGCCTTGAGAATAATGGAGTCTTTCTTGGTTTAAAATTAATGAATTGCCAATCATGAGCATGCCTGTATGGCACACCTCGGGGAATACTCTAACCAGCATGATCCATGCTGTTACAGCTGTTTGGAGGAGGCCAGTAATGTGGGGTCTGTGCACTTGGCTTCTTTGCAAAATGTGGACCTGACTAGTGTGTAATGGAACTGGCCTCAAATGAACAAAGCAAACGTGAACCCGTCCTATGTGCATATTTTGTGCTGGTATAACTGCTTCAAGCAGTGCTTTAAATTCCTCTTCCCCCTGCCTTTGTTTTTACATAGCGAGTGGCATCCCCTTAGGTGGAGGAAGCTGGTTTAGTGCCTGTTTCTCCCTCCAGGAAATTCATACTACCTTGAGGTTAATTATGATTTAACTTGTAGAGATAGGGTCTAAGAGAAGTTGAAAGCAGAGCAAGAAGAAGCTTTTCTGGGGAAGCAGAAGAGTTTGGTTCCTCTCCTTTTGCAACTGTTCTTGAAGCCTGGTTTAGCGTGGTTTCTGGTAGCATTTGTTTATAACGAGACGAAGATGCCTTGTTTCATGTGTTCTTCCTTCGTTAGGTCAGGCTCTAGTGGCATGGAAAATGATGGGTAAAGTTCAGGGACTGATTACACTATTCATCTTGCCCCAAAGTAAATATAGAAGCAAATATTGCAACATGCTTCTTTCCATGCTAAAAAATAACCTTAAAAAAACCCCACAATCAAATCTAAAACCGGAGAAGAGCCAAAAGTATGGTTTATAGTTAGACTTTCCAACTAAAGCACTACTTTTTAATTAATATAATCCTAAACTTAGTTTTGGTCTGCAAACCATGACACTTGTGCGACAACCATAGTAGTTGAGCAACCAGCAATAGTGAAAGTGGTATAACCTGTGGTATTGATCATCTAGATAGGCAGGATGAAATAGGTTTATCCTGGGGATGGAATGACTTTTATTTTTAGCACTTTTTAAAGACAGGGCCCAATGGAGTAATTGGTACTAATATGTCTAACATTTTTTTATTTAATTTTTAATTATTTCAATGAATTGTCAGGTTTTAATGGCTGAATAATACTAATGGTAGGATGAACACCACAGCTATACTCCCAGGCTATCCCAGGATTATTGTGGTTTTTTTTTTATTAATGTGCTGAAAATCTGTCTGAATTCTGGTTCAGATTAGTTAAATGGTGGAAAAGGTTGCATAGGCTTGTGTAGCCCTTGAGCTTTTTAGATGTTTATCATGAGTAATGGGGCTTTGAAAAGGTTTTCCCAGTTCATACAGTGTGCACACGTACACAGGTATATGATTAATTAGAAATGAAAGGAAAATACTGCTTTGGCTCAGTAATAATTGTAAGATAGTATTTGCAGGTTTTGGGGACAATCCGGGTAGTGTTGGACTTTGTTTTCGTTTTAGCATGTACCGTGAAATCTGTATTGCTTTTTCTTGCTAGGGGTTGTGGGGCAGATGTGCCAAGTCTGAAACGTGTGTGATGCAGACTTGTTTTCTGACCTTTGGGATCCAGTTAGACAAGCCTGTCAATTCGGCTGGACATGCCACTTCTTTGTAACGTTGGTCCCTCAGACAGGGAAAGCTCTGTTGGTTGAAGTCAGCTCCACGTGCTTGGCACCACATGCAGTCATGCTTTAACCACCCAGTTTCACCGGCCTGGGATTGTTTTGTTGTTACTGACTTGCAACAAGGCAGTCAAGGACCAAACTGGCTTCCAACTTGTCTGATCAGGGTAAAAGGAGGCTTGAATTTTGTGGTCTGGTCTGTACCTGCTCCTGCTTAGGATGTCAACCATGATTTTAATTGGTCATTCTGCTGTAGGGAATCTTGAAAATGTCAAACCCCAGCCTACTAATGGTGTTTGTGCTTGGCAGGCTTTGACCACTTGATGGGTTGGTGGCTTCTCCTTGGGGTTGGTCTTTCTCCAGCTGGGGCTGCCCCACACCAGGCTCAAGCGGGCTTTGAAAGTGGAACTGCAGGGTCAGGCCCTGCCTGCTCGATACTCTGCGAGAAAGATCAGTGGAAGCCCTGAAGATCGCTGTCACGTGTATATATGAACTTTATTTAGCAGAACTGGAAAATGCCTCTCTGAATAGAAATTAACAGCAATTTTTCTGTTTAGTCGTGTACTGGTTTTTGTTGGAGTTAATTTTCTTCATAGCAGCCTGTATGGTGCGTGTGATGGTGACAGTGGTCGCTGTGCGCTTTAGATGCATTTGAAAGCTGCCCATTCTCAACACTTCTACTACATTTCTGTATTAGTACAACACTGGCTGTTCTTATATTGATCCAGAAAAGGCTCTTACTTGTGCTTCTACACTATTTTTACTATTATTTGAAGAATATAGAGAATCGCTGCTTACCTTGCAGATTACAGAAAGGTTCTAGTGTAATGGCTGTTGTTCATACAATGTTTGTAAATTGTACACTGTTTGCTTTTTTTTTTTTTTAATCGTCTTCTCCGTTTACACAAGCAGCCTTTCTTTGGCGCTGAAACCCTTTTTTTGTTTGTTTCCAAACACTGGATAGAGAGTAGTTGTTCATTGTGAGCGCGACCCTCTCGCTCGGCAGCTGCATTCCAAGGACTTAGCGCAGAGGCAGCCATTGGCGGGGGCCGGCGGGATTTCGTTTCGGCTGGCGGCGAGGCGGCAGGCAGTTGCGTCGATCCGCCGACCTCCGAATGCCCTCGCAGGAAGTGAAAGGGCTGTGGGTAGTCAGCTGTGCAAGATCTGGGTGCATGCAGGCACACGCAAGATGGATGCCAAAATGGGTTAGTCCCTTTTTCTTGGTTTTCTTCAGCAAATGTGAATTAAGCTCGCTTGTAGATCTCGAGGCTTTTAATTTCTCTTTCTCAAAAAAGAGAGGGTTACTTAGTTCAGCGTTGGTTGTTGTTTTTTTTTTAAAGAGGATTATCAGGTTAAATATATTAAACCACTTGTTTTTGTCATCAAAAAACAGTATGAATTGTTCAGTTTTAAGTTAAATGTCTGTGAAAGAAAAGACTTAAAAAATACAGTGATAATTCTATCACGGCACTTGCTTTAAAAGCAAAATGTAATTGGATGAGTTCTGCATGTAAGGCACGGGTGCTAGCAGTACTATTTTTAGACGTGCCAAGTGACAGTTCGTGCTTACCAAATGTAGGCAGCTGTTCTTGCTTTAGAATAAGCCTGGAATACTTGCATTAAATGCATGAGATTATAGTGTAAAATAAAGCTTAAAATGGTTTCCATGAGGCAAGATACTGTTTGGCAGGGCTGTTCCTGAGCACTGTTTGGGGTTTTTGTTTTTCTGGGCTTTTTTAATCTGCTGTGAATATCTTGTGTGTAAGTTAAAGCCAGGAAGCTGCTTCTAGTAATGCTTTTAATCTTTTCTTCTACTTAAAAAAGAAATGCAAATACCTGTTCCTGATCAATTGGAGAATGTAAATCAATTTCATTATGTACTTTCTTGGGCTGAAAATTACAGATCAGTTTTTCAGTGACTTATAACACTGCATTTCCCTTGAGGAATTTACAATGAAACCAGATACATGTGTCGTTAAGCTGAGGCTGATTTGGTAGTTCTCCAAATGGAGTGGAGGCAGAGCGAGGAAAAGTGCTTCATGAGCAGCTCTACTCTGGTCTGGGAGGTCCTAGCTTGGGGATTTTTCTTACTGATTTCGGAGAACAAAAGACTTGAAGGGGGGTCGATAGAGGCCATTTGGCGTTTGTGGTATGCTTTAATTCCAGTCATTTACCGTTGTTTCTGTTTTGGATACTGTCATACAGATGAATTACTGTCCTTACATTCCTATAGCTGGGTTCAGGTGTCATGAGTTACTGCTTGTAATAAGTGATTTCCTATGAAGCTGTAAACCCACCATTGGGGAGACACTAAAAATATGTTACAGAGGAGGGAGTATCTCATTTACAGAACTAATGCTATCTGCAAACGGAGAGGAGCAGGGCTCATACTTAATCTGTCACATGATACGGGAGAGGCACCCAAATTTGAATGTATGGATGCTGAAATTGCAGCGTTTAAAAATAAATATAATTTCAGTATTTGGAGCAAATAGAAAGAAATTAGGTTTTTCAAATGTTTCTTGCATGATTTAGGAGCACAATTTTTTTTTTTTTTTTTTGCGCAAGACTGGTTTTGAAAATTTCACCCAGGTGTTAGGGATACTTGCAGCTCAATTTAGGTTTACAGTTTAAAAATGGTTTTTAGGTCAAGCTCACAGTTTTGTTTGTAAGCTCCTTTTACCTGCTAAACTTGCTAACATAAGGTGTACAGAGACACTAATAGACACTTTTGTGACTAGGAGCAAAGCCAAAGAAACCAAAGAAAAATGTTGTTAAATTTAGGGGTTATAGCCCATACAGAAGGAATTCTACAATGACTTCATTTTGTTTGTTTGATTTTTACAAATATTAAAGAAAAATTGTCATGCTTAAGGCTTCATTTGTTTGACAGGGAAAACAGAAGTGCAGCTTTGTAACATGAAGAGACCCAGTGGAATAGCAGGTCAACAGGGTGCATGGATAGGTTGGGCTGCAATTTGACGAGGACTTTAGATTGGTGCTGGTCTGAGAGCAGGAGTGTCACCTCCGTCGGTTGGCTGCTCTATCTCTCACCCCATATGTTTGTGGAGTCACATGGTGAACCACAACCAGAATCTGATCTGGCTAGCTGCTTTGTTTTTATTTTATTTTTTGGGGGCAGTAGTTGTGAGCAGCATGCAGAAAACCAGGCTGGTTCTGTGTGTGGCCATGCAGAGGAAAGGAGTGGGACTGAGCGATGGTGAAGGTGTGAGGCTGTTTCTTTCAACAGCAGTTTTGGTTTATGACAAATTCAAGGTGTTCATGCAACCGTAGCCCGGTTCTGTCTGTAGATATTCAGGAAACTTCTACTGAAATGTGAATTAAATATTTGGATAAAATCTTTTGCCCTATGAAAATAGCGGCTTTAAGCTTCTGACTGGGGTTCTCATCTTTCTAGCGCCTGCTGCTCAGTACAGATTCCCTACAGAAATAATTAGGAAAGGACTTCAGCTTCTGAAACACTGTGAAACTGCACCATAGGGCCAGTGGCTTTTTCATACCTGCAAAGGGATTTTGTAGACTTTGCCTTACAGAGGCTACTAAGTATTTAATGTTGCTGCATTACCACATTTTCATCCTGTAAGCAGTAATAGTCAAATACTATTTTTTAATTTTGTTCTACAGTCGTTCAGTGTAAGAATCTGTTCTGAATTGTGATACGCTATTTTACAATAGTTTTTGGTGATGTTTAGGACAAAATAGGATTACTAAGCTTGTGGTGTAATAGTATTAATTTTTCTATAATTTATCTTGAGTTCTGTATCTAATACGTTATTGCTATTAACAAGCAGTGTTGATGCAGAAGAGGAATTTGTTCTTGTGAAAATCTAATCAGCTGTGGAAGTAAAGAAGCAACAAGAGTGAGTTTTATTGTGTGCCTCACCATGAAGTACAAAACTAGACTAGGTGTCCCTGCCTAGTTCTGTACTCAGCAATGGAGAAAGACGTTTGCCAGATTTCATGAGTTCAGTGAAGTAATCAACCAGATACAACAGCACCTCTGCAATGGATGTACTAAGCCATTACCTAGGACTTGTGCAAGGGTGCAGTTTAAACAGTAATACTAAAAATGGCATAATATTGTGTTCTTCATGAGGGTCACTTCAGGAAAAAATAAACTTGGTTTACAAATGAAGTTTTTTGCATTGGAGCACAGCAGATTTAACCTGGATTGAAATGTCAGTGAGACTATTCCCTGTTCATGGCTCAGTCACCCATAATCAACATTATAAACTCCCACGGGATTGTCTTCAATCAAAAGGAAACAAAATGAACTGTTAATGAGTCTTGAGCAGTGCCTTTGCCTCTGTCAGACTTGTAAAGATAGGGTGGTTTAGAGATCTGTTAGTGTGTTGTCATTTGTCCTAACCAGGAATTAGAATGAATCTCTTCAGTGAGTGACCTCCACAAAATGCACAAAAATAAAATTAAATGAAGCACAAACTGCTGTGGTTGTGGTGCAGAACAACAGTCGTTGAAGAGATTAATTCTGGCATTGCTTGAAGGCAGAATTGTTCTTAAATTTTAGCAATTACATTTGAGGTAATCCTAATAACAATAATCCAAATAATCTGAAGTCCAATGCAGAATCTGCTAAAATAACCTATTTCTAGTTGTAATTTCAGCTCTGGTTTGACAATGAGATCGCAAGTTCCATTCTTGATGACTCTCAGCAGTCAAGTGAATTGTGTTTTACTGTTTTCATATGGATGCAAAAGGTATCTTGTTCTAATTTCTTACCTTCTTTAAATTTTAGTTGTTGACCTCCTTTACTGGCGAGACATTAAGAAGACGGGAGTGGTGTTTGGTGCCAGCTTGTTCCTGCTGCTTTCATTAACAGTGTTCAGCATCGTGAGCGTGACAGCTTACATTGCCTTGGCCCTGCTTTCTGTGACGATCAGCTTTAGGATATACAAGGGAGTTATCCAGGCAATCCAAAAGTCCGATGAAGGCCACCCGTTTAGGTGAGATTTTTCTTTTAGTTCAGAAAACACGTGTTGTTTTGGGGAACAGCAGCATTGGTGCTGTTAGAAGTGGTAAATGACGTATGTAATGTGTTGCATAATAATGTACTTAGTCTCTGTACTGAAAAATCTGCTACCCAGCCTGTGACTACTCTTCAGTTTTTTTCAGTAGGCATACACTGTGGTGAAGAAAATTAACTGAGCACTTAGTCCAGTGCATTTCCCTGGGAATGCTAGAGTATCTTAAGTTACATTTAAAAATTTAAATACTGCAATCTAATGGAGTAATATGTGCATTTTAAATGATACAGTCTTCAGAATGTGAACCAGTGACAGATGATGTACAAAATTTAAGCAATAGCCAGGAGATGCAGTACTTTCAGTGCAATATATTTAGCAAAAAACAGAATAAATATAGCAGGGGATACTTTTGTCTTTTTTTTTAAAGAATACTCTTAAAATTTGTGTTTTAGTGTATAGCAGCATAGCTGTGTTCTTCACATGCATGGCTGCCTTGTCATCAGCAGAATCCATGTTCATTGCAGCCTGCTCAGGTCAGAAATCCAGAAACTTGGACTCTGAATTTGAAGGCTTAAGGAGTTGAATCATAGGATTAATTTAGGTCCACAAACAGGACCTTTGCTTTAAGTGATGAGCTTTAAGTGATGAGCTAAGTCTGTGGGGCGTACCATGTGTGCACTTCGCTGCAGTGTGGCAATATGGTAACCATGGTATGCATCCTTTCCTGTGTGGAGTACAGTGGTGCCCATTATTGCAGAGCTGCATCTTAAGAGAAATAAAACCTTATTAATATGCTGGAGTAATTACTAAGAGTGCATCTTTCCTGTTTCCATACCAGCCCTGTCCCACACTGCTCAGACTTGCTTCTCTCCTTTTTTAATCAATGGAGTGGTTAAATCTCAATTTCCCTCGCACCTTTCAGAAACTCCTGCTTGCCCTCCAATTTACAGCTCTCTTAGTAAATTGTTAGTGTTTCCAATTATTTGTGTTCTCTTCCTCTCATCTTCAGTAAGGCAAAGTAAAAGGTTTTCTTGGGTTTTTACCTCTGTTCCTCCCTGACTGTGTGTAGTAGCTCATTTACCCACTGGAAGCCAGTCTGTGCCGAAAACAGCTGTGGGACAAAACTCTGGCAAAAAGGGAGTATTTGCTTTCAAGCTTAGGTCTGATATAAAAAAAATACATCTGAACAATAAGCACCAACATAAAGTGTAGCAGTATGAAATCTATATATTTTATAAACTTAGGTTTTGGGTGGTTTTGTTTTTTTTTTAACCACAAGGCCTCATATGGTGCTTCTTATTCACCCTTATTAGGGTGAATAATTCCCAGCTGAAATCCTGTTGACTCTGTCTACCCAATAGTGCTCTTCAGTATCCAAACAGCATTTCCAAGTTTACCAGTTAAGGTCTTAGCAAGAACAAGCAAAACTTGTTCTACCTGTGCTTTCTACAGTTTATTTCTAAAAATACTGATATTCATAAGAAGCTTCCAGATTTTCTTGTCCAGCATACCTGGTGGCTTGCTTTTTGTCTGTATAGCTTCAAGAAGGATATTTTTACCTCAATTTAGTTTGACAGTGAAGAGCGCGTCCATGAGCTCAATTTAATTTTTGATTCAAGTACTGAATATCTTGCTGAAGAGTTGAGAATGGTGTGCAGATTCAAGCCAAGTGCGGATAGCAGAATGTAGCCTTGAAATGGCCACCCTCTGTAGTTACTGTTAGAAGTATTTCAATTTGTTTTGGACTTGCCACAAGGCCATGTTTAGCTTTGCCTTATATGATACACATAGGAGCTTCCACTGTGCATTCTTCATTTTTAAAAAAATGAAACAAAACCACCCCAAAGCAGAATCCCCCCCGAAAATAAAAGTTTAACTCTAGTAACTGCAAAGTTGAGTGCCCTCGTACAGATGTGCTGCATTGCTCCTTCTCCCTCCAACATGCAAATTAGATAAATAAATTATTCTCTATTTAAAGAGTCTAAATTGCTATAGCCACCGCAATTACAGATAAAAGCTGCAGAGTGGTGGAAGGAACACTTAACCGTATAGGACCTTCTATCTTTCTGTTAAAAGAACTGTTGTCACTAACGGTAAGAAATTTTTTTAGCAAATTTTGAAAAAACTGCTCATTTTACTGTGCCTTAGTGTGTTTGTTACAGCTTAATGGTAACTTCGGAAGTGCCTTCCAGGGGTATGAAAGGATATGTTGCTTTTGTAGGATTTTTTCTATTTGAGAAATGAAGGAATCTCAAGTCTCGTAGAATATTAAGCTGTCTAATAATACAACAGCAAAACCAAAGAATGACGCACACCCCACAGCCCCCAGGCTGTCTGTCTCTCATTTTTTTAAATACACGTTGGCCTTATTAGTGTACTAGATTACAGTATATGCTGAGGAGTAGGAAGAGACTTCATAAACCAAGCAGCATATGTGTCAGTGGTGCTGGACGGTTTTGGCCATTCGCTAGCCTTGCCTATTCACGCATACAATGCTAGCCAGCATAACTTTTCTGCCTCATCCAGGTAAGATTGTGTGTGTGGCTTAGTAAATGCACTAGCACAACACAGCAGTAAGAAAGAAACATATTTTTTCTTCTAAGAAGTTGTGGAGGTTTTTTTAAGGTTCACTTTTACCCTCTAAGAATAACTTAGGTTAGTTCTGTTTTATCATTTCAGGATTCCTCTTTTCGTTGTCCCTGCCCATGGCAGGGGGTTTGGAACTAGAGGATCTTGAAGGTCCCTCCCAACCTAAACCATTCTGTGATTCTATGATAACATAAAAAGACTGTATGTTGATACTGTATATATAATGTGTTGATACTGTATATATAGCATGTTGATACTGTTTGGTAGCACTATTGCAGTGAAGTTTCATGAACTATCCTTTCTTGCAGGGCTTACTTGGAGTCTGATGTAGCTGTGTCTGAAGAGCTTATTCAGAAATACAGTAATGTTGTGCTTGGTCACGTTAATGGCACAGTCAAAGAGCTGAGACGTCTCTTCCTAGTCGATGACTTAGTTGATTCTCTGAAGGTAAGTCTGCTTCACCTGTAGATACAGGAGCCTTGTGTAAATAGATTCCTGGCTGACCTAGGTTAGCAAAGCCCAATAGTACTTATAAACAGGAATGAACAATAGCATCTTTGGCTCCTTGTAAGTAAATAGTGAGTTTTAGTTTGCTTGTTGGAAGTACTAAGCCTTTTTGTTTTTCAAGTACTATAGCTTTCTGTTAGCCACACTGAGTTGAACCTGAAGTGCTGCGTGCAGTAGTAGAGTGGATAACGTTATCTGTATTTTGACAGTATAATAAAAATGAATGGAAAACTGAAATAATCTCTGGCTGCGTGCAGTTTGGCTGTTACACCTCCTTGCTGGTGCTTAACAGCTGAAATTTTTTAAGAAAACAAGACATTGGGCATTCAGAATTTGTCCCTAACATATATCTCTCCCTCTTGAAAAAATCTGTGTTTTGGGTTAGACTGGCACAGACTGGTTTTGTTTTGTTTTTCTGTTTTTTTCTGTACTGAGACTACCAAGTGGTTAGTGTATGGTTACTCGCCTTAAACAGTAATTCTTGTGTCCACTTTTTTGCTGGAAGAGTGGGGTCTGAGCGCTGGCCTTGTTTTACTAGGAAAGTGGTCACCTGTTTCAGTCCCTGGATTTGGGTGTGAATAGTTGTTTCTTGTAGTGATGCAAATTACTAAAAGGGGTTTTGCAAGTTACTCTCTCTCTAGCATGCAATACTGCCTAACAGATATCTTGAATATGTCCAAGTAGTATTTAATGGGGTTTATTGAAGGTGGCAGAGCAAAACTGACAGTGAAGAAAATAATTTAAAAAAACTCCACCAAAATTGGCTGAAAAACCTTCAGTTTTATTCTGTGAGAATTATATTCTCTGCTTTCAAGCTCATCACCTTTCTTTGTTTTTCAAACAATTGTTTGCTTTACTGAGTACAACATGTTGTCCATTTCTTGTTCAGTTTGCTTAATCTTCTTGAAATAAAGTTGCATTTATCCTCCTGTAAATCCCTTAGTTCTTTGTAAAGTCCTTTGAGTTGTTGTGAGGTTGAGGGAAGGGGTTCCTAGTAAAACTTGGAGAATAATAGGGCTGTAAAAGTCTTTGTTATATTTGTGGAATAGAAATGGGAGACAGATCTCAGGATCTCACCCAGAGTTTCTAGATCCAGTTTCTCATTATGCTCCCACTTAAACACAGTGAGGAGTTTGTACTGGAAATGTGGCTGATGTTGTGCAAGTCTCCTGCATAAGAATCCTTTCCCCCTGGAGAAAGCAAAGATTATAAGGCTGTCAGGTTGTTACCTGGGGTCTGCTGCTTGTGCTAAAGATTCTTTTTCTCAGAAGGTAAAG